>NW_024881563.1:1047500-1265000 GCF_019059575.1 Amphibalanus amphitrite
CATAGAGAGAAGTTACAGTACAACACTGTTTCGGCGTAATAACTTAGCGCTCAGTGGTGTGCGGGCTGGCTGAGACACGATCACCAGTCTAATGTTCTGCTGTTAAGTATCTTTATCCTAATCAGAAATGCTTTATGTCCAATGGACCTTCAGCCAAGACAAATGGCTATGAGATTTTCGATACTGCACCCTTCCGTCGTAGGCTGCTAGGGATTCATACCTACACTTCACTCTACACTCGAGCGCACGTCGCCAGGCATCAACAATAGGGTCCAATCATAGAGCTAGTTGTGGTCTTATCTTTCATCAACTGAACTATAGTTAACTGCACCTCTAGCCATTTCAATTATCTATGATATTTTGATGCCGTACCGCGCACGTAATTATCTTGAACCGTTTAGCTGATTATCCTCCTCCTCCCCCCCCCCTCCGGGAGACGATTGCAAGGATCAGCGCGTCGCTGACGGCGCTGTAATCACGTGATGAAGCGGCCCCATTGGGGCGCTGAGAATATAGCCAGCTCCAGGCATGGGCGTCGCCACCACTACGGACACTACGGACAGTGTCCGTACAAGTATTAGAAGGCCCGAAAACTTGTACGGAATGTCCGTGCAAGTTTCGACGACTGCAAAGCAGTCTTTGCACATGTTTTGAAGTAGCTTAAAGCTTATCAGTCCCCTATTCGTGGGTAAAGATACGATTAAATTCCAAGGCAGCCCGAAAGTCAATGTCACGCAAGAGTATTTACTATTTAGGGTGTAACGAAATTATCCGGACAACTTCGCCATATCTGTTCGCACAGTTTCTTTTCTGATGTTAGAAGCGGGAATACTGGCGTCTGGCTGTATAGTGTATAAGTGCCTCCGGTATCGGCTCTCAACTCAGCAAAGACCTACCTTTGCCAGATGTTCTTGCTCTGAGTAATTAGTCGAGTCACCGACAGGTTCATTTGATAGTTTTCGTCTAAGGCAATGGAGAAAAAGGAGCACACTCTCTCCTTTTGTATTAAAGAAGCATGCTTGTGCATGGCGGTAATGAGCCTGAAGCTGGTCTGCCAGCAACTGGACATCAGCAGCAGCCAACTGCACATCTGCCTAAGGCGTAATAAGCTGGGACTTGATTGGTGAACTCAGCCCGGCTGCGAGCGCAAAAGCCACCCAAAAGCCAAAGCAGATTAACTTGAATTCAAGACCGATAAAAGGGCCCACATCATGACTCACCGCTATCCGCCCTTACCTTTGTTCTTCTGCCCAGTAGCGGCGGAACACCTTCAATTAAGGGGGAGGGGCACTGCCGACTTTTGGTCTCATTCTTTTCATGCAACGCCCATAGGGCTAATGTTGAAATGCCAAAATCAAAGGGGGCACGGTGCCCCAGTGCCCTCCCCGTTCCGCCGCCTATGCTTCTGCCCATCAAACTGAAAAAAGACAACGAAATTGACGGGAAAATAGCCAGTGCACCACCTTTGGCCTCACGCCAAGACGCATCCACTGGTCGAAGAAAGATATGAGCAAGGTGGTCTGGTGAAATGGGTAGCTATTCGCGCTGTATTGTCCTTTGGACCGTCAAAGTGGCCTTGGGCTGCTGCCAGTAACTCAAACGTCTCGGCGGTCCCGGCCGTCACCAGCGTCAAACATCCGGCCAAGATCCAGATCTGGAGCATATTCAGCTGCTATGCGATGTTCCAGGTGTGCATTGTCTCACAGAAGACCGCCATCAGTGACGAGTAATGAGTATTACCGGAGCAACATCCTGTCAGACAAATAGTTGGAGCAGCTCAACTGGACGGCACGGGAGGACTCAGTTCCTGAAAGCGCATTGATGTTTGATTCAAACCACGTTGCCTTCGTGCAGCCTGGAGCGCTACTTATAAGTCCTTAGGAGAATGAGAAGTGACGCCGTGAGAAGCTCTTATCCTTCTGGACTAACGACTAACGGACTACGGCTTAGAAATAGTTTTCATCCTAATTCCATCGAGATCTTATGGACTTTTGTCCAGCAAGAGGTGAATAAGGGGACACCCGGCACCAGGACAGAGCAACTGCATGTAGGCACATGCTAATTCGGCGTCGGTCCACATCAAACCCACTGTGCTTAACCCGCGCCCCACTGGGCCCCCCTCCCGTTTTTCTGCAATAACTTCCAAACCGCTTGACGTATCGACGCCAAACTTTCAGTACCTTCGGCTGCATCAATTTGACACCTTGTGTCAAAATGTGAGCTTCGTACCTACCATAGGTCGGCCGGAAATGACGTCAGAGTGACGTCATGTTCGGCCGATTTCGACGCAAAACATTGAACCACGGCAATCGCTCCCAAGAGCTCAGTTTTTAAGCTAGATCCAATTTCTTTGCATGAGAGGACTCAGAATATACTGTGCTATCAAATTGTTATCTCGAATTTTCGAAAGTTTGAAAATTTCGAAAATTTAATATAATAAAATTCAAAATTTATCTTTTTACATTTTTTCAATAAGTTTTTCCATTTTCGAGAAAAACGGAATATACATATGTGATAGAACGCATTATTATGACTAACTCTAGCAAGTTTAAGCTAAATATCTTCAAAATTGGCCAAGTTATACGCATTATTGCAAAAAAATTCACAATTAGTAATTTTTCAAAACAATTTTTCAGCACGTATTTGACATCGTACGTCAATATAAATAGTACCATCGTGTTCCTGAGCCCAAACTGCATCCAATAGACACCTTTTTTGTTGAAAAATTTTAACTTCAAAATTTGACCTTTTTTGACCTGAAAGTGACCTGACCTAAGCTAAATTTGACTCAAAATGACCTCGAATGACACAGACGACATCAAATTCGAAATTTGTGGCCTAAATGGACCATAAAACACGTGTTACGTGACCGACGCATGGTATAATATTTTCATGACCTGTGATGACCTGACCTTGACCTGAAAATCAAAGTACAATTTTGGTACCCTCAGGGTATCTAGAGCATCTCTTCATGAGTGTGTGAACCACAAATGAGCCTGATATGACTTGTAAGACGGCCGCCAGAGCCCAAAACGTGAACAAGCCAAAATGCTAATAATTTTTACTTTGACCTGACCTGTGACGTCATCGGTGACCTCGAGGTCAATGAAATTAGGTTTCGCTCGACAGTTTTTGCGAGGCTGTGAGACGCCGTTTGAATTTTGACGATCGGCCCAGTAGTTTCGGAGTTGGAGGGGGTCTATGAATAGCCCCCCCCCCACCAGTAGGGCGTATTATACGCAGACCCCAGTGGGGTGCGGGTTAAAAACCCAGTAGCTGGGATGTTCTAGGCATTTCTAAATATGATCTTATGAAAGGTGGCTATATCATGATCAAAAGGAAAAAAACCTCATATTGCCTTGTTTCTTAATTACAACGGTTAGGGAAGTGTCCGGCTAATTTCGTATCCTTCTACAGGCTATTTCACTGATAGAGCAGCCATAATAATTCTGTCACTTTTGACATACTGAGACTCTAAATGAATGCTTAGATAAAATGAATGATAAAATCGTGACCAGTGACTTCAAGCAAATGAGACTGATCATGTGTGAAAGTCAACCAAAGGCCATTCGAGGTCACATGACAACATAAAACTTGACCTTTTCAAACAACCTATATGTCATTCGACGCGTCTAGACATGTCTAATGCGTTGGTACACTGCTTTAGGTCTAGGACCTTTTTTGTTGAAGGAATCTGCAAAAATAAAAATAAAAATAAATCCGCAGCTCAGCTCGGGATCGCTGACCTGTTGCCGTTTTTGGCAAAGCTATTCACCAAAAACAGAACCGTACCTTGGAGCACCTGACATGACCTCAGAGGTCATCGGTTGAGCTAGGAACCTAAAAACGGGCATCAGCTTCGCGTCTCATAACGGTGCACACGCTCGCTTTTTTCCGCGACGCGCTAGCTCCACCAGGGCCGAGACGGCGAGGGGTGGGCCGTAACATGGATGAAGTAGTACCTGGATCGGCAACTTCTCGATGTTTGTGACCACCGCTAGGTGGCAGTGGTGTCGAGCGCTAAGGACGCGGGGGAGCGGGTGCTATTCAAAACAATGGTCGGCGTCGCGTCGTAGGATCGTTTGCCTTGTTTTTTGAAAAGTTAAGCCCCTTTGGAGCAGATTGGAAGGTTTCAGAAGATGGAGGAAGATGGCAAGGTAAGATTGGTAAGGTTTTTTTGTGGTTGGAGGGTCTGAGTGGCCTAAAATATGACTGTAAAGAGCGGCTGTTGACGATACTGGCGCACATTGCTTCTCGCCATATGTCGTTAAAAACCGTATAATTTCCGTAATTGAATGGTTAATCACTTATTTATATGTTTAATTTTATGTTTTTATATGTTTGTTATATGTTTGACACATCATATCTCAAGCTTATACATGCCGCTGATATAGCCATGGTTTTGCTTGTGATACAATTTCGGTCTTGGCAGCGCATGATAGGTGGTGGATGATGCATTGCTAGTTGTGAATTGCTTAAGTTTTTGTTAAGTTTTTAGTTTAGCAAAATCAGTTAGTGTGCCATTATTTTTTAACTCAATATTTGTTCAACTATTGAAAATGGTTTCTGTTTTATATTGTGTAGTGCCAATACCTACCTATAAATTGGTCAACTGCTCACTGTTCAGACTCACTGCTCACCCATATCAGTTTCCTACGTATTTCTCTGAACGGCTGACTAGAGTGCAACACACTTCAGGAGCAGTTGACTGGCATCATGTCATTTCAGCTAATTTTTATAACCTGCTTGCCAATGCCCTGATTTCATAAATAGTTGAATGATATTGAATAAAAAAACACATTTAAATAAATCATGTTCTCAGCCTGAAAAACTGAACCATTTGACAGTAAAAAGAAAGCCTAATGGCAGCCAGTGCCATTGTCAACCACAAATGACAAAAGAGTGCCGACCCTGGTCCCTGACATCAGCTTCCTTCTTTTCTCAAAGCCAAAAGGTCCAGAGTAGTACGAAGAAGTTTGTGAGTTTCCCTCTATTGAATGATATATAACAATCACCTTTTTAGAACGAGTGCTAGCCAAACTGTGTGTAGATAGCAGATAGATTTAAGTAAGATAAAGCCATTTTAAACTATGTAAGCCTAGCAGATAAGGTGTTAAGCTTTTGGGTACTTTTGTTTGGGAGTATCTTGTCAAGGTATTATTTATTTTATTTTTTGCCAACATCATCGCAATGTAAAATACTTTTTGTGATGTTGTGGGGAAACAGTTTGCCTTGGAATGCCCTCACTCTCCATTTCATTACGGTATGCTCAGGTATCTAATTTCCCTCTCTCACTCTTCGTTTCAGATCAAAGAGATGGGTTCAGTTTCCACGGTGTGCTGACTTGAATTGGCATCCTGTGATTTGTGATGTGAATTATGATGCACGCACTCGCAGGTGCACGCCCACTGCGGACACGTGTGACGTGACGGCAGAAGGCAGCCGTGGTGTGAACTGTGAACTGGCTCGGCCGAAAATGTTTAAGGTATTACAGCGTTTGTAACTGACTAACATACCCACTACGGGCATACCCATTGAGCGGATAATGCGTTCCTGTGCACCGTGTTTGCATTTATTCCCGATATACTCTGGTGGTAGGTGTGAATTGGAAACCAGCTTGGTGCTACGACACCGTTTAGTAGGCATGTGGCACGTCGTTTCTCGAAACCTACCTATCAGTCTATGCAATAATATGCATTGTATACATTGTGTGTCATCGTTCACCTTAGTTGTCATTGAACCTGTGTTAAATTCTCATGGGCGTCGCCACCACTACGGACACTACGGACAGTGTCCGTACAAGTTTTGGAAGGTCCAAAAACTTGTACGGAATGTCCGTACAAGTTGTGACGACCGAAAATGAGCTTTGCAATTGAAATGGCGTAATTGAAGCAAAGGTATTTTTGGTAATGCTAGATAATTCTTTAAAAAATCCGGGAGGTACTAAAGATGTTTTAGTTTTTGACGGTAAAGACAGCGGTCTTTATCACGTTTTTCGGTGCACATCTACCAGCTGAATGACATTGAATGACATTTTCTCTTTCAAACCGTGTGGTAGAATAGGCACCTATTCCGGAGGATCGTACCAGCTTGAGAGAACTCGTCCTCACAGGACAGGGCAGAGGACAGCACACTGGAAGACCGGGACGCAGAAACAGTGCTACACCCCTGAGAGAGGGGCTGTGTCCCATAACATGATGCATATGGAGGGATACAATACCGCTCTAAGTGGTCATACTAATGTCACATTCGTACATATCCGGACTGTAAGAGGACATAAATGTTTCTTTGAAGAGGACATAAACGACTTTGAGGACATAAATGTTTCTCACTTATTCGAGGGACCCAAATACGAGGACACCGAAAGAATGAAGTTAAGCCAATGCAAGTGCCTATATTTCATTCATTATCCCGCACCGAAGACAGTGTTTACAATTGCTTCAGTGCAAAGAGAGAAAATTAAACGTAAGTGACGATTAACAATCTGTCTCTGCTTCTCATTGTCTCTGGATCTGCTGAAATATGTCGTATTTTTTATATAAGATGTATTTTTACCTAAGCGCCCGAAAAATATCGGCGGTACGGGATAAAATTATTAAACCGCTCGTAGGTAGAAAAAAATATTTTAAACGTCGAGCCCAAGGCCCTATAGAGCCGATGTTCTACCTACTCGCGGTTTAATATAGGTATATGATAACGTAAGTTCGTGATGCGGTTCATGACAAGCTGGAGTCCTGCTTATCATGAACAACATCACGAACTAACGTTATCATGAACGATATATAGACACTTTCATTGGGCTTACTTCATTATTTCGGTTTCCTCGTACTAGAATATTGTCCAGGACATTTGAAATCGAGTTCGCGCTGTCAGCTAGGTTTGGGGTCAGCGATCGCTAGTCCGCCAGGGCAGGCCCCCAAAGATCGGATCCTCAGGCACCTGCAACTTGCGAGGGACTCTCTGGCACTGACCATGGTATGGACTCTCAAAGCTCTGCCAGGAGCCACTGAGGCCGGATTGCGGCCCTAAGGAGTACATACATGGGTAGGCCCTCAGAAACCAATGGGGGCCGAACTGGTCTCTTGGGCCTCGTGGCAACACGCGATAAGCGGTATTCAAAAGAGCTTCACAAATAATGAAGAAGGAATTTCGTTCATTTTTAAGTCAGGTCAAAAGTAATGTCACCTAAAATCATCAAATGTGAAATTTCGGTCATTTAAACATTGATTGACAAATCGATGAATGACGCGGGAACGGGCAGAGCTATAACCCTATTAGTGGCAGGCTCCTGGCTACCCCTATTAGTGGCAGGGGGGGGGGGCTGTTTACGACCCCCCCTTGATATCTCGAGATCTAGTGGGCCGATTTTCAAAATTCAAACGGCATTCGATTTCGCTCAACGTGATCTACATTTCTAAAAAATAAAAATAAAAAATGTCAATAGGGGGGTAGAGGGGGGCAAAAACGGGCAAATTGCAGATACATTTTAGACTGTTTATCACGGCCAGGTTTCTGAACCAATCTTAGCGCAACTTTTGCCGATCGATAGAGAATGAACCAGGAATTCACATGGATCCTAAAAATATGCATTTTCAAAAATCATAGGCGGATACAGATCATTGAGATTGGGGGTACACAAAAAGTATAGTAAATGAGGTTTTTGTTGGTACTGTTTCTAAAAAGGGTGGTAATGGTCTTGTTGTGTTACAATTTTCTTATGAGAGAACGACTACAATTGTATTGGTCATGCATAGGCGGTGTCAGGGCACCTATGTTGGGAGGTAAAACATAACCCCCCTTTTTGGACGCCTGGATCCGCCTATTATAGCAAAAATGTGTCAAAAGAGGATGCACAATAACTTTGTATATGTTATCACATGATATCTTTCATTCACTGTTCGTAAAACTGGTGCAGCATCGTGATCTTCGCCCAAATGACTCGCTTCACGAATAGGACCCCCCGATTCCCAGTGCTCTGGAGCCGCCCCTGGCAAAGTTATGAACTTGAAATTTTCAGGGAATGTGCCCAATTTAGTTTTAGGAAGTCAGAAAATTTCAGCATCGTAGCTTCAGCGGTTTCGGAGATATTCCCGAAAAACCTAAGGGGTGGATAAAAACAACCCCCCCCCCTGCCACTAATAGGGATAAAGCGCCACAGAAAAGCGCATTTAACATCTTTTGAAGCTGTTTCTGTTTCATTTTCTTATATTTGCCTAAGGTAAATGACTTTGCCTCGAAAGGAGAGAACTTAATTGACAATGTTGCGGAAATATTTTCCGTAATAACTTTTGACTCAAAACTTACACGACGCTTATGTTACCAGCATCGTGTTCCTTTTGTCGAGACGCGTTGAATGAAGTCTAATTTGACGTTTCAAAAGTCCTTTTGTTTGCCCTTGGCCGATTGCCAGGGCATAACATAGCCGGATAAGGCCATGTTGCTCATCAGTCGATTCGTACGTTGAGCTGAACAATGATCACATTCAGAGTGTTTTCCGTCGTTAGTCATGCATGTCTTTCTAAAGTTACTGTCAAAAAAAGTGTTGAAGACCTCCCATGAGGATTATCAAATGACCATGAGATGACCTCAGAGGCCAGATCCATAAACGGGGATCACGGGTGCATTTTCCCGATTCATTGTGTCGCGTTTACATGCCACCAGATGATTAAGAGTGTTTATAACGCATTTCATCTGAAAGAAGGCTGGTGAAATTTTCTCCAACTGATCATGGGAAGTTCGCAAAATTTACCCGACCTTAGGTCACCTATATCACAATTCTGAGATAAATGTTTCCATGCATATGTACTGTTACTTTTTCAATTGGTGAAAGCTTCAAGCGATCATGTCGGTGTAGCTAAGGCGAGCAGCATCATTTTCCCATGAAAGGGTCATCTGACGTGGACAAGCGACCTGACCTTGAGCGATCGGATCTAAGATTTCTAACAACATGTGCACAATTAGATATGTCAAAAGCAGTCCCCATCCGGTGTGGGTTATACTACAGTCAACACAACCAGTCATCAGCCCAGCCAGCAATTCGCTTGGGCTAAACTATGGCAAACGTCGGGCAGCTTGGGCTTAGCTTGGATTTGCCCACTTCGATCAAAACCAATGCATTTTTTACTTGGGCTGAGCTTGGGCATGCCGCAGCTATGCCCGAGTGTGGCCAGCTGCAGCTCAGCCCGACATCCGCCCGCGCAATCAAAGCAGGCTCAACTTGGGCGGAGCGCGGGCTGATCAAGCTGGTTGTCTCCTTTGGCTAACTGGAGTAAAGCCGGAGTTGAGCCATACTTGATCGGCTGTTCACGCATGCGCATTTCAGCGCCAGTCAGGTTTTGCTCGGGCTTACATCGGGCTACCGCCAATCGTCGCACAACTAGGGCTAAGCTACGGCTGTCCGGAGCTCGCAGAGCGGGCATACCTCCGGCGGAGCATGGGCTTTAGTCGGCGTTTTTGTGTCATACGCCGACTTTAGCCCAAGCCCTAGCCGACTTTAGCCCGACTAAAATCTCGGGCAAGCCGCACTTTAGCCTGCTTGGGCCCGGAGTAAAATTGCTGGTGGGGAGAAGACAAATTATTTTCTTTAGACGTCGTTCCAGTGTTTCTCAAGGGTGCCTCACTGCCTATACGTACATATTTTCTCATTTGACAGCTCATTTTGATAACAAGCTATGCCGTTTAGTTTGAAATACTTTTAAATTTGATTTCCTGTTGGGTACAATAAGCAAAACACAAGACGTTTCGACTTTCGGTGCCATGTAGATATTACTAACGTTGATATGGAGTAAACACCTTTGACGAGTGTGATGGCCGACGGAATGTGTCCGTACAAGTTTGAGGACCGTGGCGACGCCCCTGGCTCTGGCGGCCGTGTTACACGTCATATCAGGCTCATTTGTGGTTCACACACTCGTGAACAGATGCTCTAGATACCCTGAGGGTACCAAACTTGTACTTTGATTTTCAGGTCAAGGTCAGGTCATCACAGGTCACGAAAATATTATATCATGCGTCGGTCACGTAACACGTGTTTTATGGTCCATTTAGGCCACAAATTTCGAATTTGATGTCGTCTGTGTCATTCGAGGTCATTTTGAGTCAAATTTAGCTTAGGTCAGGTCACTTTCAGGTCAAAAAAGGTCAAATTTTGAAGTTAAAATTTTTCAACAAAAAAGGTGTCTATTGGATGCAGTTTGGGCTCAGGAACACGATGGTACTATTTATATTGACGTACGATGTCAAATACGTGCTGAAAAATTGTTTTGAAAAATTACTAATTGTGAATTTTTTTGCAATAATGCGTATAACTTGGCCAATTTTGAAGATATTTAGCTTAAACTTGCTAGAGTTAGTCATAATAATGCGTTCTATCACATATGTATATTCCGTTTTTCTCGAAAATGGAAAAACTTATTGAAAAAATGTAAAAAGATAAATTTTGAATTTTATTATATTAAATTTTCGAAATTTTCAAACTTTCGAAAATTCGAGATAACAATTTGATAGCACAGTATATTCTGAGTCCTCTCATGCAAAGAAATTGGATCTAGCTTAAAAACTGAGCTCTTGGGAGCGATTGCCGTGGTTCAATGTTTTGCGTCGAAATCGGCCGAACATGACGTCACTCTGACGTCATTTCCGGCCGACCTATGGTAGGTACGAAGCTCACATTTTGACACAAGGTGTCAAATTGATGCAGCCGAAGGTACTGAAAGTTTGGCGTCGATACGTCAAGCGGTTTGGAAGTTATTGCAGAAAAACGGGAGGGGGGCCCAGTGGGGCGCGGGTTAAGCACAGTGGGTTTGATGTGGACCGACGCCGAATTAGCATGTGCCTACATGCAGTTGCTCTGTCCTGGTGCCGGGTGTCCCCTTATTCACCTCTTGCTGGACAAAAGTCCATAAGATCTCGATGGAATTAGGATGAAAACTATTTCTAAGCCGTAGTCCGTTAGTCGTTAGTCCAGAAGGATAAGAGCTTCTCACGGCGTCACTTCTCATTCTCCTAAGGACTTATAAGTAGCGCTCCAGGCTGCACGAAGGCAACGTGGTTTGAATCAAACATCAATGCGCTTTCAGGAACTGAGTCCTCCCGTGCCGTCCAGTTGAGCTGCTCCAACTATTTGTCTGACAGGATGTTGCTCCGGTAATACTCATTACTCGTCACTGATGGCGGTCTTCTGTGAGACAATGCACACCTGGAACATCGCATAGCAGCTGAATATGCTCCAGATCTGGATCTTGGCCGGATGTTTGACGCTGGTGACGGCCGGGACCGCCGAGACGTTTGAGTTACTGGCAGCAGCCCAAGGCCACTTTGACGGTCCAAAGGACAATACAGCGCGAATAGCTACCCATTTCACCAGACCACCTTGCTCATATCTTTCTTCGACCAGTGGATGCGTCTTGGCGTGAGGCCAAAGGTGGTGCACTGGCTATTTTCCCGTCAATTTCGTTGTCTTTTTTCAGTTTGATGGGCAGAAGCATAGGCGGCGGAACGGGGAGGGCACTGGGGCACCGTGCCCCCTTTGATTTTGGCATTTCAACATTAGCCCTATGGGCGTTGCATGAAAAGAATGAGACCAAAAGTCGGCAGTGCCCCTCCCCCTTAATTGAAGGTGTTCCGCCGCTACTGGGCAGAAGAACAAAGGTAAGGGCGGATAGCGGTGAGTCATGATGTGGGCCCTTTTATCGGTCTTGAATTCAAGTTAATCTGCTTTGGCTTTTGGGTGGCTTTTGCGCTCGCAGCCGGGCTGAGTTCACCAATCAAGTCCCAGCTTATTACGCCTTAGGCAGATGTGCAGTTGGCTGCTGCTGATGTCCAGTTGCTGGCAGACCAGCTTCAGGCTCATTGCCGCCATGCACAAGCATGCTTCTTTAATACAAAAGGAGAGAGTGTGCTCCTTTTTCTCCATTGCCTTAGACGAAAACTATCAAATGAACCTGTCGGTGACTCGACTAATTACTCAGAGCAAGAACATCTGGCAAAGGTAGGTCTTTGCTGAGTTGAGAGCCGATACCGGAGGCACTTATACACTATACAGCCAGACGCCAGTATTCCCGCTTCTAACATCAGAAAAGAAACTGTGCGAACAGATATGGCGAAGTTGTCCGGATAATTTCGTTACACCCTAAATAGTAAATACTCTTGCGTGACATTGACTTTCGGGCTGCCTTGGAATTTAATCGTATCTTTACCCACGAATAGGGGACTGATAAGCTTTAAGCTACTTCAAAACATGTGCAAAGACTGCTTTGCAGTCGTCGAAACTTGCACGGACATTCCGTACAAGTTTTCGGGCCTTCTAATACTTGTACGGACACTGTCCGTAGTGTCCGTAGTGGTGGCGACGCCCATGCCTGGAGCTGGCTATATTCTCAGCGCCCCAATGGGGCCGCTTCATCACGTGATTACAGCGCCGTCAGCGACGCGCTGATCCTTGCAATCGTCTCCCGGAGGGGGGGGGGGGAGGAGGAGGATAATCAGCTAAACGGTTCAAGATAATTACGTGCGCGGTACGGCATCAAAATATCATAGATAACTGAAATGGCTAGAGGTGCAGTTAACTATAGTTCAGTTGATGACAGATAAGACCACAACTAGCTCTATGATTGGACCCTATTGTTGATGCCTGGCGACGTGCGCTCGAGTGTAGAGTGAAGTGTAGGTATGAATCCCTAGCAGCCTACGACGGAAGGGTGCAGTATCGAAAATCTCATAGCCATTTGTCTTGGCTGAAGGTCCATTGGACATAAAGCATTTCTGATTAGGATAAAGATACTTAACAGCAGAACATTAGACTGGTGATCGTGTCTCAGCCAGCCCGCAGACCACTGAGCGCTAAGTTATTACGCCGAAACAGTGTTGTACTGTAACTTCTCTCTATGCTAGACAGTGCAACATAATAACGTGTAGTTTTCAAAATATTATAGCAAATTTATGTATCAAGACGTGCTGTAACCTACATTGCATTCACTGAACGATAAGGCTAGAGCGAGCCCTTTGTTTTCACACTATTTTTTGTGTCTGGTGTCGTGAGCATAGGTATAAAGTGCAGGGTAAAACTCAGTAGCAGCTTACGTTTTATCGGCACTGCCTGACATTAGATCGGTATAGATTCTATTGCCCTACACACCCTTTATTTCATATTAGGTGTCATATTAGGTGACCAAAAACCAAACACGTTCATTTACCATCGGCAAAGTCGGCAAAGCCCATTGGCGGTGATCGGCAAATTTCAGTTCCGAAACAAACTGTGTTTGAATAATTTGACTGAAAAATCTCTCAGCCCATCTGCTGATGGGAGTGTCGGCTGCCTTATTCTCAATTTTCCTCTCACCAACTCACCAAACTAACTGGGTGTCACAGCTCAAGCTATTATTGCGATTATTGGTGACCTGCCACATGCGTACATTAACCCGCGCCCCGTTGGGCTCTGCCGAGCAACGCGCCCGGTTGGGGGGGGGGGCCATTTTGCCCCCCCCCTAAGATCTCGAGAACCACGCAACATAGCGACAAGCGGTAAACGGCGTTGGATAGCCCCAACGGGGAACTACCTTGTGACCCAATTTTTTTGACCTAGGTCAAACCGATGACGTCACAGGTCAGGTCAAAGGTCCAATTTTCACCGTTTACAGGCATTTCAAGAAATGCATTGTAAAATCGAGTAAAATGCATTTCATTGAAAATCATCGATGGGGAAATGTTCTTCAAACACATATTTAGCTATATGAGGTCACTGATACCAGGTAAGGTCACAGAGGTCAGGTCACGGGGGGTCACAATATGAAAGTGTCGTGTGATACATGTTTTATGGTCCATTTTACATGACAAATGTGATTATGTGGGTCAGGCAGCCTTTGGGGCCAGCTTAGGTCACGTTTTGGTCAAGGTCAGGTCAAGGTCAGGTCAAGGTCAGGTCAAGGTCAGGTCAAGGTCAGGTCAAATTAGGTCAAATTTCAAAGTTGATATTTTTGCATAAAATGGGTATCGAATCGATGCCGCTCGTCACGGGGAGTTCAATGGTGGTCTTTGTTTTGCGGTACGTGGTCTAGAATCGCTAAACATTGAGTTCAAAAATTTGACGTCATCATTTTTGAACATTTTTTTTCGCTATAACTTGGCCAAAAAACGAGATATCGATCTGAAATTTGGCATGTATATAAAAGAGCGCTGGGACTATCACATATATTCCGTTTTTTCGAAATTCGGAAAATTTTTGGATTTTTTTAAAGTTTTTCTAAAAAAATCAATTTTTTGAATTTTTTTGGTCAAAAACCAAAACTTTGGAAAATCCGAGATAGCAGTTTTGTAGCGCCGCTTTTTGTCTACTAGACCATATAAAGAACTTTGAAATTGCTTGATAACTGTAGATTTGGTGAGCGTTTCAAGATTGCATGTTTTTTGCTCATTTTTGCTCGAACATGACCTCAGTTTGACCTCAATAACTCCTGACTTAAGGTGACCTAAGACTTGAAATTTGGTGTGAAGGTGTCAAATTGATGCCCGGGAAGGTACTGAAAATTTGGCGGCGCTCCGCGCCGCCGTTTTCTTGCTATTCAGGAAAAACCACAGGGGGGGCCAAAATGGCCCCCCCCAACGGGGCGAGGGTTAAAAGGCTTCGTTACCCTCTCAACTTTGACTGATTTTTGTAGAATAAGGAAGTAATCTAGCAATTCTGACTGACGCGTTTTCCGTACATGATAGAGTGTCCTACACGCTCATTATTTCATATTAGGCGTCGAACAAATTATGGCAAAGCCTGAGACCAAAAACCGAACACGTTTTCATCATCGGCAAATTCGGCAAATGCCATTCACGGTGATCGACGAAGCTCAGTTCCGAAACAAACCATGCTTTCGATTGGTTTGATTGAAAAATCATTCGGCCCATCTGCTAATTGGAATGTCACCTGCCTTATTCTCAATTTTCCTCTCACCCAACTCACCAAATCAACAAGGTACCATCGGCAAATTCGGCGAATCATATTGACTGTGAGACTGTGAGTGGAACACAACATGAGGAAACTCACAGTGTGAGTTACTCACAGTGTGAGTTTCCTCTCACCACTGTGAGTGGTGAGAGGAAATAATAAGGAAGTAATCTAGCAATTCTGACTGACGCGTTTTC
This sequence comes from Amphibalanus amphitrite, assembly GCF_019059575.1. Taxonomy (NCBI): domain Eukaryota; kingdom Metazoa; phylum Arthropoda; class Thecostraca; order Balanomorpha; family Balanidae; genus Amphibalanus; species Amphibalanus amphitrite. The sequence goes on from NW_024881563.1 coordinate 1,062,630, forward strand.
CGTACATGATAGAGTGTCCTACACGCTCATTATTTCATATTAGGCGTCGAACAAATTATGGCAAAGCCTGAGACCAAAAACCGAACACGTTTTCATCATCGGCAAATTCGGCAAATGCCATTCACGGTGATCGACGAAGCTCAGTTCCGAAACAAACCATGCTTTCGATTGGTTTGATTGAAAAATCATTCGGCCCATCTGCTAATTGGAATGTCACCTGCCTTATTCTCAATTTTCCTCTCACCCAACTCACCAAATCAACAAGGTACCATCGGCAAATTCGGCGAATCATATTGACTGTGAGACTGTGAGTGGAACACAACATGAGGAAACTCACAGTGTGAGTTACTCACAGTGTGAGTTTCCTCTCACCACTGTGAGTGGTGAGAGGAAAATTACGAATAAGGCAGCCGACACAATAACCTTTCGTGAACTCGGTTCACTTTTTCGAGTTCTACATGTTTCGAGGCTAGTTTTTGGAGCTGGATTCGAATTTAGCAACTATTTGAACATTTACGAAGCAGTTTTGGTAATTTTATAACACGTTACGAAGCTGTAAGAGGCTGTAAGAGCTGTAAGAACCGTACTACGAATACTCGTCACAACCCCTACTGGTTGACCTTGTTTAGTTGTCGTTTATCGGTTCGAAATGGAAATATATAAACGGATTAAAGCGATTTATTTGCTGCGAAACGTTAAGCCGAAAGAGATACACGAAACGTAAACAAGTATGGCGAGCGCCAGCCCACGTCCCGTGCGCCAGTCACGCCGCTTGGCGCGCACGGTCAGCTGGCGCCGGCAGGGGCGCTCACAGGCACCGGGCCCAGTGGGGCCGCAGAGGCGGTCCAAGTAGGGGGCCTCGGGGGGCTATACACAAACACAACATCTCCCCCTCGAGACAACAGTCGTGAAAACACCAAAAAAAAAAACACAACACTGCACGACGTTGTCTCATTCCTCATACGAGGTCGCACCCCAACGAACTTGGAGCCGACCAGGGCCGCGGCGCTGCCGTTGAGAACGACGCGGGAGAGCGGCGGCGGCGGCCGTCTCCACCTCGGGTGACCACACCGGCGGCGAGCAGCACACAACAGGCGCACCAGCGGTGGGTCGGACTGCCCGCTCGGCGGCGACAGCGGTGCGCTCTGGCAGCGGTGGCGGCGGCGGCGGCTGGGGCGCACCCGCAGCAGGCGGCGGCGGCGGCTGGGACGCACCCGCAGCGGGCGGGCGCGGGGCGGACGGAGCCACAGGCGGGGTGGGCTCCGTCAGAAGCGGCCGGTACGGGCGGAGGTAGCGGCGGTTCCGCCACAGGACCCTGCCGCTGGCCGTCTTGACGAGGTACGTGCGCCTCTGACCGACGCCCACGATCACTCCAATCCGGTTCCATCGGCCGGTGGTGGGGTCTTGAATGTCGACGCGGCTGCCGAGCTTCAGCGCTGGCAGCCGGCGCGTGCTCTTGTTATAGCACCTGACGGCCTGCTCCTGGAGCTCGGCAGCCTTTTCCTCGCAGACAGCGGCCGCCCGCTGCCACTCCGGAGCGAAGGCGCGGTGGTGCGTGGGAACTCCGGAGCGCAGCGGGTGACCAAAGAGCACCTGTGCCGGCGACCGCCCGTCTGCTCGGGGCGTGTTACGGAGTTCGAGCAGACTTCGGTCCAGTTGGTCCTGGTCCAGTTGGCCCGATGAAGACGCAGCCAGCACCAGCTTCTTTGCTGTCTTCACGCAGGCCTCCGCGTGCCCGTTAGAGCGCGGGTAGTGCGGTGATGACATCTCATGTCGTACATCCCAGCGCTCGAGGAACCGGCGGAGCGTGCCCGATGCAAACTGGGGTCCGCCGTCTGACCGGAACACGGTCGGGACGCCCGTCTGCGAGAACATCAGTCGGAGCTGCCGCGTCAGGTGGTCCGCCGAGGCCGTGCGGGGACACACAGTGACATACGGCCACCCGGACAGCCGGTCCACGTACACCAGGTACGTGTGTCCTCCAGCGGAGAAGTAGTCGGCCGAGACTGATTCGAAGACGCGCGTCGGTGCGCCGTCCTCCCGCCACATCGGCTCCCGAGCGTGACTGGGCAGGCGCTGACGGCACTGAGCGCAGGCGGCGACGGTGTCAGCGATCTGTTTGTCTATGCCCGGCCAGTACACACTGAGCCGGGCACGGCGCTTGGTGCGGTCGACGCCCTGGTGTGATTCATGGAGCTTCTCCAGCACGCCGCGCCGGAGGGCGGACGGGACGACCAGCCGAGCGCCATATACCACCAGCCCGTCGTCGATGGCGAGCTGATGGCGCACTCCCCAGTAAGCTCGCACTGCCGGGGGCGCCTCGTGCCGGTTCTCTGGGAATCCGGCGAGAATCACCTCGCTGAGAGCCCGGTGCTCGGGGTCGCGCTCGGCGGCGGCGCGGACTCTCTCGAGTGCTGAGTCGATCAGCGGGGCCAGCTGGACGCCGTCTTCCGACCGATCGGAGGCCTGCAGCGCGGCAATGACGCAGGCGTGTAGCGGGTCGTCCGCTGCGTCCACCTCTCCGTCGTCGTCGGCGGCGGGGTCGCTGGTGGGCGCTCGTGAGAGCGCGTCTGGGATCACGTGACTCGAACCCTTCTGCCAGCTGGTGGTGAAGCTGTAGGCCGACAACTTCTCTCTCATCCTCTGCAGACGCGGGTTGTCGATCGAGTTGAGCTGCTTGTAGTTCAGGATGGTCACCAGCGGCCGGTGGTCGACCACCAGGTCGAAGTGCGGCATGCCAGCCAGGTAGACATGACACTTCTTGCAGGCCCAGAGTACAGCAGCCAGCTCCACCTCGATGACGGCATACCGACTCTCGGTATCTGTCAGGAACCGTGAGCCATACTGGACCACACGCCAGTCCTCGCCGTGCTTCTGGAGCAGTGCAAAACCCAGCCCTCGGGTTTTAGCAGCGTCAGTCTGTAGCACGGTCGGCAGCTGCGGGTCGAAGAATGCCATCACCGGCGGTGACGACAGCACAATCTTCGTGTGCAGAAACGCTGCCTCGTGCTGCTCAGTCCAGCGCCAGACCCGGCGCGACTTGAGGAGGTCTCTGAAGGCCTGAGTCGAGCCTGCCAGCTCCGGTGTGAGGCCGCTCAGCTGATTCACCAGACCCATGAAGGACCGCAGGTCGGTGACGTTTTCCGGTCTCGGAAAATCAGCGATGGCGCGGGCCTTCTCATTGTCGGTGGTGTAGCCGGCCGGTGTGATCTTGTAGCCGCAGAATTTGACCTCATTCTGGGCGAACTTGAACTTCTGCGGGTTCAGCGTGATTCCTCGGTCGTCACAGCGCCGGAGGACTTCGATCACCTGCTGCAGGTGCTGCCGGTACGTCTGTGCCACGGCCAGGATGTCATCAACAATTTTGACACAGTTTGGGATGTCGCCGAGCGCTGCATCGCCGCGCCGGTTGTACTCGTCTCCAGACGCACTACATCCCATCGGACAGCGGACGAACTTGAACCTGCCCCACGGGGTGATGAAGCAGGTGAGGTCCTGACTTGACTCAGCGAGCGGCACCTGGAAGTAGCCCATCTTGGCGTCCAGAGTCGACATCCATCGGTGCCCGGCGGGCAGACTCGTCACGGCATCGTGAGGAGACCGGCAGGGGTACGTGGGTCGATTCACGTACCGATTGAGTCCCGTCAGGTCCACGCAGAGTCGAAACCCGGACGGGTTCTTCGGCACGCACGAAATGGGATGACACCATTCCGTCGGGTAGTCCACGGGTACGATGATGCCGCGGTTCAGCAGGTCGTCCAGCTGCGCCTTCACCTCCGCCCGCCATGCGAAGGGAATCGGTCTCGCGGCGGTGACCGACGTCGGACTCGCGTCGGGCCGGAGTTCGATCTTCATCGGGCCGCCGTCCATGACTCGGAGAGTCGAATCTTGCCCGAACACGCGCGGGAAACACTGCACCAGAGCGGCGGCATGAGCGGCACGGACCGCCTCCGGTGGGTCTGAGTCGCTGTTCCAGGCCGGCAGCGGACCGCCGAGGCCGGCGGCCGGGCTGGGTCCATCGGCCGGCGGCGCCGGCCCGCCCGTCTCGGCCCCGGTGGCCGGACAGAGCCTGTCACGCGGCGTCTCACACGGGGTAGGGCGGTCGCTGGCGCATCGAGCAGAGCCGGCAGCGGCCGGCAGTGCAGACGGTGTGACGTCATCAGAGGGTGTGACGTCACCAGAGTGAGTGACGTCATCAGTGGGGCGCGGTGTGTCCTCGACAGACCGGATCTGTGCCGGAAAATCCCTCGGCAGAATCCCCAGCGCCACACAGTCGAACCAGCTGAGTAGCAGGCCAGTCATCTCCTTGATGACGAACACGGCGGCGGTGGTCGATCGGTCGCCCAGCTCCAGAGCAGCCTGGAACGACCCGATACAGGTGAGCGGGTGTCTCCCCACTGCTGAGAAGGGCTGGCCGATACAGGGCTCCAACTGCGCTGGTTCCACGCAGATGGAAGACAGGCTGTCTTCTCCGATGACTGTCGCCTCGGCACCGGAGTCGGCCCGGGCCGCCATGGTGAACACACCAGCTGCGGTAGACAGTCGAACAGACACGGGAGGCGTCGGCCGTGTAGAGACGCCGTTTACATAGACGTCTCGTATTAGACGGCCGATGTGCGGCTCTGGTGCTGCGTGCTCGACGGGGGCAACGGTGCTCTCGCGCGCCACCTGGACACATACCACTGCAAAGTGGCCGCGCTGGCCGCACGAGTTACAGGTGGCGCTAGTGGCGCGGCACGCCGCCGGGTCTGCGTGGGCGGCCCGCCCGCAGCGGCAGCAGCGCGCGCCGGCCGCGCCCGCGGAGCGCCCGCCAGGTTGGGCCGCGGGGCGCGCATCGCGCGCCAGGGGGCGGCGCACGCCAGCTGCACCCGCGGAACGCCCGCCGGGTTGGGCCGCGGGGCGCGCATCACGCGACTTTGACCGGCGGTACGCTGACAGCCGGTTCAGCGATGCGTTCGGCGCGCGGAGGTCAGAGCAGGTAGCGCGGGCGTTTTCCGACGCACGACAGATGTCTACGGCTTTCTTGAGGTCGAGTTCTGGATCCTCCAACAGCCGTTTCACTGTTTCTTCATCTCGCAGGCCGCACACGATCTTATCACGCAAACGTGAGTCGTAACAATGCGTGCAAAAGTCACAAAACGCTGCGAGTTCCTTCGTATCGCACAAAAACTCATCAAAGTTTTCGCCCTCCTCCTGTACCCGGGCGTAGAAGGCTCGACGGTCCACCAGGACACTGCGTTGTTTTCGGAGGTGGCTCTCCATTGCGTCCACCACCTCGGAGAGGGGAGAATCGTCCGTGACGCTGAGGCCGTAACGCAGCACCCGGTGCCAGTCCTCGTCGAGGAGGCTTAGGAGAGCGGCTCGCTGGGCAGTAACGGGTAGTGATGACGCGCCAGTGAGAAGCATATAGCCATCCAGCTTCTCCCTCCAAACGGCGAAGTCACGCAGCGAAGTAGATGATGACAGATGCGGCGCCGGTGTCGCGGCAGCCGGCAGTCGCACGGGCGGGGCGGCCGCCGTGGGCCGGGTCGCGGGGAGTGCATCGTCCCCAGCGACAAGAGCAGGCGGCTGTCGATCAGCGACTAGCCGTTCCACGAGCTGACCGAGACGCTCCTCGCGCTGCGCCGACAGCTCGGCCTGCTGCAGGAGCAGCTGGGTCAGCTTATCAATGTCACTCATCACGTATTACTGTTTACTGTACTTTAAAATCCGCACACATAACCACTAACCGACCGCGCCATGTTTAGTTGTCGTTTATCGGTTCGAAATGGAAATATATAAACGGATTAAAGCGATTTATTTGCTGCGAAACGTTAAGCCGAAAGAGATACACGAAACGTAAACAAGTATGGCGAGCGCCAGCCCACGTCCCGTGCGCCAGTCACGCCGCTTGGCGCGCACGGTCAGCTGGCGCCGGCAGGGGCGCTCACAGGCACCGGGCCCAGTGGGGCCGCAGAGGCGGTCCAAGTAGGGGGCCTCGGGGGGCTATACACAAACACAACAGACCTGACTTGACCTAAACCGACCTGGTCTAAATGCTTCAAGACATCATCTGTGATAAAAACTAACACGATATTCGTGATCCGAAAAACCCCCGACAAAACCCTACAGCAGGCACACTTCACGACTTTTTAACAGTTCCTGATTTTCCCGACTTTTGGGTCATTGACCTGACCTGGAAGGTCAACCGATGACCTAGGACCTTAAAATGGGGTATCATCGGCTTCGTCTCGTTACGGGTCGCACGCTCGTTTTTCCGCGAAGCTCTAGCTCGATCAGGGGCCAAACGCGAAAGGGGCGGGGGTCGTACCTAGGTTAGGTAAGGTTAGGTTAGGTTAGGTTAGGCTAGGTTAGGTTAGTTTAGGTAAGGTTAGGATAGGTTAGGATATGTTAGGTTAGGTTAGGTTAGGTTAGGTTAGGTTGGGTTGGGTTGGGTTGGGTTGGTTTGGGTTGGGTTGGGTTGGGTTGGGTTGGGTTGGGTTGGGTAGGTTAGGTTAGGTTAGGTTAGGTTAGGTTAGGTTAGGCTAGGTAAGGTTAGGTTAGGTTAGGCTTGGTTAGGTTAGGTTAGGTTGGGTTGGGTTGGGTTGGGTTGGATTGGGTTGGGTTAGGTTGGGTTGGGTTAGGCTAGGTTAGGTTAGGTTAGGTTAGGTTAGGTTAGGTTAGGTTAGGTTAGGTTAGGTTAGGTTAGGTTAGGTTAGGTTAGGTTAGGTTAGGTTAGGTAAGGTTAGGTAAGGTTAGGTTAGGTTAGGTTAGGTTAGGTTAGGTTAGGTTAGGTTAGGCTAGGCTAGGCTAGGCTAGGCTAGGCTAGGCTAGGCTAGGCTGGGTTGGGTTGGGTTGGGTTGGGTTAGGTTAGGTTAGGTTGGGTTAGGTTAGGTTAGGTTAGGTTAGGTTAGGTTAGGTTAGGCTAGGCTAGGCTAGGTTAGGTTAGGTTAGGTTAGGCTTGGTTAGGTTAGGTTAGGTTAGGTTAGGTTAGGTTGGGTTGGGTTGGATTGGGTTGGGTTAGGTTGGGTTGGGTTGGGTTGGGTTATGTTGGGTTGGGTTGGGTAGGTTGGGTTAGGTTAGGTTAGGTTAGGTTAGGTTAGGTTAGGTTAGGTTAGGTTAGGTTAGGTTAGGTTAGGCTATGCTAGGCTAGGCTAGGCTAGGCTGGGCTGGGCTGGGCTGAGCTGGGTTGGGTTGGGTTGGGTTAGGTTAGGTTAGGTTAGGTTAGGTTAGGTTAGGTTATGTTAGGTTAGGTTAGGTTAGGTTGGGTTGGGTTGGGTTCGGTTGGGTTGGGTTAGGTTAGGTTAGGTTAGGTTAGGTTAGGTTAGGTTAGGTTAGGTTAGGTTAGGTTAGTCTAGGCTAGGCTAGGCTAGGTTGGGTTGGGTTAGGTTAGGTTAGGTTAGGTTAGGTTAGGTTAGGTTAGGTTAGGTTAGGTTAGGATAGGTTAGGATAGGTTAGGTTAGGTTAGGTTAGGTTAGGTTAGGTTAGGTTAGGTTAGGTTAGGTTAGATTAACCTAACCTAACCATAACAAGCCAAACCTAACCTAACTTAACCTAACCTAACCTAACCTAACCCAACCTAATCTAACCTAACCTAACCTAACCTAACCTAACCTAACCCAACCAAACCCAACCCAACCAAACCTAACCTAACCTAACGTAACCTAGCCTCTCCTAACCTCACCTAACCTAACCTAGCCTTACCTAACCTAACCTAACCTAACCTAACCTAACCCAACCTAATCTTACCTAACCTAACCTAACCTAACCTAACCTAACCTAACCTAACCCAACCCAACCCAACCTAACCTAACCTAACCTAACCTAGCCTAACCTAACCTAACCTAACCTAACCTAACATAACCTAACCGAACCGAACCGAACCGAACCGAACCAAACCTAACCTAACCTAACCTAACCTAACCCAACCTAATCTAACCTAACCTAACCTAACCTAACCTAACCCAACCCAACCCAACCAAACCTAACCTAACCTAACATAACCTAACCTAACCTAACCTAACCTAACCTAACATAACCTAACCGAACCGAACCGAACCGAACCAAACCTAACCTAACCTAACCTAACCTAACCTAACCTAACCCAACCTAACCTAACCTAACCTAACCAAGCCTAACCTAACGTAACCTAACCCAACCCAACCCAACCTAACCTAACCTAACCTAACCTACCCAACCCAACCCAACCCAACCCAACCTAACCTATCCTAACCTAACCTAACCTAACCTAACCTAACCTAACCCAACCCAACCCAACCCAACCTAGCCTAACCTAACCTAACCTAACCTAACATAACCTTACCTATCCTATCCTAACCTAACCCAACCTAAATAGAACTAAACCTAATGATATTTTTTACCCAAGAATATTCGGAAACAGGTTCCTCGCCCTTTCTGTACCGTTTTCCGACTACTCTTCGGTAAAGGTATGTTTCCGTGAGAATATTCGGAAACAGGTTCCTCGCCCTTTCTGTACCGTTTTCCGACTATTCTTCGGTTAAGGAATGTTCCCGTGAGATTATTCGGAAACAGGCTCCTCGCTCTTTCTGTACAGTGTACCGTTTTCCGATTATTCTTCGGTAAAGGTATGTTTTCGCGAGGATTATAAGGGCGACCGAGATGTGACCATGAAGGGCATTCCACTAAATACACCTTAGACGTCAATGTTGTGTGCTACTAGGGAACGATCGTCCGAATTTGTTTCATTCAAATGCTACGGTCTCGACAAGATTAGTAAAAAAAAGTCTCCTGATTATGATAACAACCTCACGAGACAAGCCGGGAATCGTCTACTATTTAAACCCCTTTAAAAGCAAAGCATTTAGGTAAATAATGGAATCCTGGAATACCGCTACCGCCCACCGGCATGTCAGCACGACCTCCTGGCACAACAGCTGACAGCCACGCGACAGCAGCCCCAACCTTATCTTGAAGAATATTGGCGGCGGCTGCCGGCCGTCTAATCGGCCGTATCCGTGTTCGTGCTGCATTCGTATGATAATATTGCCACCGGCCTATTTCAATTACTGTGACTTACTTTTGTTACGTTAAGACGTGTCCGTGCCCCATGCCAGCCTTTCCCAGCGCCCGTATAGGCACGAGCCACCGCCCGCAGTGACACCTCGTCGCTGAGGTGGCGAATGCTAGTACTAACCTCGCTCCCCAGATGACACTACCCGTCCGTACCAGGGGTGATACTGCACCGCAAGACACATTTAAGAACGGAGAGGCAGCTGCGGCCAGGTGGGTGACAGCACGTAATCGCCTGAGGCGGTCGGGGTAAAAATATTTTACCCTTGAATGCTGGATGCATGCACTGCGACTTTTTATTTTAAGAACGAAAAGCGTGTAATTGACGTCTAAAGCGTGTAAAGGCGTGTAATCGACCGTATCCGTATTGGCACTCGTGCCGCATTTGTGTGGCGTTAGCCGTTTTCACGACGGGCTATCCGGCGAGTGCACCTAATGTGACCAAATCTGCACCTAATCTCTTTTACAGCAAATATCTTTATTTTATGAATTTATTTCAGTGCTTTAATCGACGATACTCTCTGATAATATGACAAAGCAGCCCAGCTAACAGGAAACGTTACTACAACGTTGTCACAACGTCGTGTTTCGGTAAGTTGCGAAATTACGTTTTAATTACGTTGTAGCAACGTTCTGAACGTTGTGAAGCCATGGTTTGGTCGGAAAGTCGTGGTAAAACGTCGTGACAACGTTTTATTGGTACGTTGCAGCAACCGCGCACTTGCAGCATTCTATTTTGATAATGCATGGTGACATATATGGCCATATAATGCATTTCCTTTGACTTTCAATGCGCATATTCAGTTTTCATCGTTAAATTTGACATATTTTAACACTTGGACTGTTCACGTTGTCAGTTGGTGGTCGCCAACACGTTGTTAAAACGGTTTTTCACAACCTTGACATTATAGGTACTGAATAATTAGCGGTGTTTTTACAAGTAAATTCTGATACCTTTCTCTCTCTATCTATCTCTAATACATATATATATATATATATATATATATATATATATATATATATATATATATATATATATATATATATATATATATATATATATATATATATATATATATATATATATATATACGAGGGGGTATCGAAAAGTTCTGATCATCACATAGAAGATATAGACCGATTTTGATGATTTTTGGTGGGTATTATATTTGGTTCTCAAGAACAATGCTCCCGCAAAGAGAATCCTGAGAAGTGGTTTTATCTTATGTAGGAGAGACTTAGAAGTAAAAAAGATGAGTATTGGGCCCATTGAGGACCGAACCGTCATCCAACTAATGCATTTGAAACGGTATCACACTGAGGAAATACATCAAGAACGTGAAATTAGTTTATGGCGAGGAAAGCCCATCTCATGCACTTACCGAAAATGAAGAAATAATTTTCAGCTTGGTTGCATGACCCTTGCAGGGGAGTCAAGAAGTGAGTGACTACCGGTGACTGACAAGGTGGTGACTGTGAAGGAAGTGGAGGACCTCATCCTTACAGATCGTCGTGTGACCTTTCAGATGATTGTGCGACAGAAAGGTCTCAATGCTGGCAGTGCCTGAAAATATTATCAGCGAGGAACTACAAACGATAGAGGAGTCAGCCCGCTTAGAAGTTCGTGTGTCTACTTTGTTCAAGAGAAAAATGCGTCTTGGCCTTTCGAAATGAAAACCAGGGCTTTTTTAGGAAATTGAAGACATCTTCGATCATTTGATGACTTGTGATGAATGCTGTGTCTATGTGTATGATCCAGAGACAAAAAGATGATCAAGAAGTTTAAGCACGGCACATCTGTCCTTCTTAAAAGGCGAAGATGCAGAAGCCGATATGGAAGGTCAATGCTATCAGTGTTCTGGATCTGGCGTAGGATAGTCATTACCGACAGTCTTGATGATGGTTGGATAATAATAAGCAAGCACTACTGCACACTTTTGAAGAAGTTGCGAGATGGCCTCAAGCAGAATCGCCGTAAAAAAGCCCAAGAAAGATGTTTTATCCGTACCGGCAGCGCTCACGCCCATTCGTCCTGAGCTGCGATTGAAGAAACAACATGATGTGGACATTAAATCCTACCGCATCTAAGAAATTCACCTGAACGGGTATTAACTGACTCTTGATTGTTACGGGAGATGAAGAATCCACAGTATGGCCGGTGATTTAAGGACAGAAATGACGTCATTGATGAGGTGGAGCAGTGATTTACGGGACAGTGAGAAGGTCCTTCAATGACCGCCTGAAGCAGCTCAAGAAACGATGCAATAAGTTTGCAGTCGTGTGTGGTGACTTGGAAAGGAGTACTGAACATCATGTAAAAAAATCAAATTTCTATCACATCTAATTCATGGTGATGATCAGAACTTTTCGATACCCCCTCGTATATATATATATATATATATATATATATATATATATATATATATATATATATATATATATATATATATATATATATATATATATATATATATATATATATATATATATATATATATATATATATAACATGTGTAAATTGCAAAGCGTCATTGGCATGTTTTGCAACATCACAGGCGGAGCTAGAGGCTTGCAACTATCCCTATGTAAACGCGGCTGTTATCCGCGGCTGCCAGCAAGCCACGCGGGCCGCCACTCAGGCGAACGGTGGCTCGCGCCCTGACCTCGCCTGAGGGGCCGTGACGTCAGTGTCACCGGCCGGCGTTCAGAGCCAGCCGGCCGAGCCGCAGTCTACGCGGCGCGAGCGAGCAGTGAGGGCCGGCGGCGGGCGCGGCTGAGATAGCTGGAAGATGAAAGATAGCGCCAGTTGTTTGCGTTTGATGCGATTGTTGTTTTGACTGGTAAGTCAAAGTACCATTTACGAGTAGCATTTGCAAGATTGTGCCTTGTAATATCGTGCGGTCTAGGCTATAGTTCATTGTAGCTCTAGCCTCTAAGGTGTTGACATGTTTCAGTTTGATCTAGCCTGTCGCACTGTTACGGAAAGTGGTGCAGGTATTTTTGTGATTTTTTCATGAATTGAATGTCTGATTTTCCCTCATGTCTTCCCGCAGACGTCCTGCAACTCGTCAGCGCGCCTTGCGGCAGGCCTACTGTCGGCAATGCGGTAGCGAAGTGGCTGTCCGGAAGCTGCGACCGGAACGGGGGGTGCGCAGACCGTCTAGTCAGGCACTGCCAGCTGCCTAGCCTAGGGACATCGAGGCCGCAAATGAGCCGGTGCCTAACGGTCCGCCGAGTGATCCTCCCAGCGAGGGTTAGTAAAGAAGTGAACTTCCACCAGTTCTGGCGTGCTAGCGGCTAGCGTCAGAGCCGGTAGAACCCAATTCCGTCCCACGCCCCCATGGGGGCGCCCCTGGGCCCCATGCCCCATCACCGATGCCGCCGCCGTCGTTTTGTTTGTTTGTTGTAAATTGACCTGTATGATGTATTGAAATATACACTTCTTACATGCCTTTTTTACAAGTCTAGAGAACGGGAAGAGAGCGTCGGAAACACATTCTGAGTATGTTGCGAACACGTTGAGAGGGCGTTGCGAAAATGTTTAGGACGTTTACTCAGGGTCGCAGGGACGACAATGCGAAGTAGCGACAACGTGGTGCGCACGTGATAAAAACGTCGCAGAGACGTTGCCAAAGCGTTCTATACTCCTTGTAGTCACGTTGCGGAAACGTGGTGGCAACGTTCCAGAAACACTGTTGGTACGTTACAGAAAACATTTCATAACGTTGGCGGGACGTTGTAAGAACAGTTTTGGGACGTCACGGCCACGTTACAGAAACGTTGTGATGACATTCAAATGCATGGTCGGATGACGTTGTCACGCCGTAGTCTGGAGTCTACAAAATTACGTTGTCACAACGATAAATCGGGACGTTGTGGTAACCATTTGACAACGTTTAAACGACGTTGTAACAACGGCAAATTGTTAGCTGGGAGGGGCATAAGCAATTAGTGCAGCCCTAGCTGATAGCTACTAAGAGACACACGGAACCTAATTTGACCAAATCTGCACCTAATCTGCACCAAATATGCACCAAACGTGTATATTTATCTGTATATTTGTCTGTCTTGGCAGATAAAGCAATACCAGAACAGTCCTACGAACACACATATTTGATCAGGATCGGACGATTGGACACTTTTAAAAGGAGATCTTTCGTGCCTCCCGGAAATTCACGGGAGAGAAGATGTGGGGTTTAAAAAATAGGTGTCGATATGCTCCCATCCAGAAGCACACCCGGCATTTCATATATGTAGTTCAACTTTTGAAATATGATGCAAAAAATGATTAAGAAACCAAGGCCTTGGCAGCGCTGTACAGATGGCTGACCGGTCTTCAGCGCCGTCCCCGACCAGTTAGCGTTCCCTTCAATGTCCGTCCTGCTGTAAAGGGGACGCTAACTGGCCAAAGTCCGTTGTGCTGTGTACATACAACTGCTGTCCCTGCTGTGACGTCACACCCACCCCTCCGGCGGCGCTTGAAGGCAGGTCGGCGGCGGTCCCGCTTCACTGACAATAACATGTTTACATGGATGAAGGAGAACCTCTGAGGGCTGTTCACGGGCCCTGTGTGCGGTCGGACCGCACACAGCCTCCAATCCAAGCTCCGCCCACTGCGTCCCTACGTCAGCCTTCCGTCAACGCACACAGCGACCGCTGTGGCCGGTCAAAGCCGTCCACCGCACGCAGCCGTGACGTCAGAACCGCCTACCCATCCCCTACCCCCACGCCTGCTAGACTCACCGCACACACCGCACGCAGCAGTGTGCGGTGCCCGTGAAGGGCCATCCGGAATGGAAACTAACAGCTGATTGCCTTCCCTTCGGTAAGTGCCCGAGGGCACGCGCGGCGTGGGTAGCGAGGGGGATGGAGGCAGCGGGAGCCGCGTCTTGGTCTGCCGTGCATTCACTGGCGCCGCATAAGAAAAAAAAAACACTCTGCCCCGCTGTGCAAGTCAGTGAGTGCTAATGATATTTTTCACCCAAGAATATTCGGAAACAGGTTCCTCGCCCTTTCTGCGCCGTTTTCCGACTACTCTTCGGTAAAGGTATGTTTCCGTGAGAATATTCGGAAACAGGTTCCTCGAAAATTGAATTTGAAAATTTTACGTAATAAATTTTGAGAAGTTTTTTTGCCATAACTTTGCTAGAGATGGAGCTATCGAGTTTAAGTTTGGCATATCTAGAGCAGATAGTTTTATAACATATATTTCAGTTTTAGTTTTGAAAGTTGTTGGTATTTTCGGGGTGTTATACTTCTATAGTTTTGTTTTGATGGTCAAAATCTATTTTTGTTTGGAAATAAGAGCTAGCAGTTTGGTAGCGCTGTTTATTTTACATCTTTTTGATCTTGAATATTTTCGTTATCTTCAAAACTGTAAGCGTGACAGCTCTTCCCGCTAAACCTTTTATTGGGTCGAAAATGACAGAACACGACATCCCTCTGACGTCATTTGTGACTAACCTTTCATAAGAGCCTGAAAAAATTTGGTCACAAGGTGTAAAAATGATGCCCGGAGGGGTCTTGAAAGTTTGGTGGCGACATTTGCTATACTTTAGGAGATATCGACTGAAAAGGAGAGAGGGGGCCGTTTCGCGCCGCCCCCCCCCCCCTCAACGGGGCTTTCAGTTGCTGCTCTCACAGAACTCTTGGTTATATTACAACGTAGTGGAAATGGAATTGCAAGTGGCAATATAAGCTTCCTGCCAGCGCTGGACCAGAGTTTAAACATGCAGGCTGAATTTTAACATTTAATTTTTGAATTTTTAACCTGTTGAGCTTTTTAGAAGTTGTATGGACTGTTCAGCTCCTTTTTTTGGTCCATCACAGCGGGCTTGTATGTCATTTGTCAACCAAAATCGAATTAAAAACTTTTTATTTGATCTGGCAACCTCGCCAACTTCTTAACGGGATCGTTTAGTAGCTTTTGATTGGGCACTGCCCACGTTGTCTGTCTAGCTTTTCGTGTCATAGACACTGTCTATGACACGAGAAGAGGCTGCTGACATAGTTTGTCGCGGTTGGATAATACCAATCCACGTCCCAGTGGCTACTCGATCGCACTTTCCCTGGCCCACCTCTCCCACCAGGCGAGACTTTGCCCGGCACAGCCGTCGCCTCAGTGCCTCGGGCGGTGACCCGTTCAAAGGGGCTCACAATTCGTATGGTGCCGTGGCTCTCAAACCAATACAGAACAGTGAAACGCAAAGGCTCACTTTCCATATAAGGCGAACGGCTGATTCTGGCGCCGGGGCTTCATTCATGCTAAGGCGCCCAATCACAGCGCCGCATTTCAGTTAGTGTCGGGCGCAAAAGCTACTATGCTCCGCCCCTCCATCACATGACCCTGCCCTCACGTGGCCTCAGTCACGTGGTGTTTCCACTTCTCGGCGCATGGCGGCGCTAGTCTCGCAGGGGCGGTGGTAGCTTGCTCCCCCGCCGTCCGGGGGTGATGGGTAGCAACTGCTGGTGACTGTACCAGGATGTAGACCCCAGTCGGGCAGCGCTCCGGCGTCCGGCGGCCGCAGCTGGTCCAGCAGTGACAGCAGCCGGCCGGCGCTGCCCTCCGGCGCCGTCAGACAGGCGTTCACGGCCACCAACCTGACGGACAGACGTTACACGGTCAGCAGAGAGCCGACACTCGGTCAGCGGACAGTGGCGTTGGGTCACCGGATAGCAGAGCATCGCCGCAGCACACAGACCAGACAGGACTGTGCCGACAACGCAACCCCGTTGGAGTAACATGACCCTAATAAATGCACCGAAAATGCTCTGGTCTATCTCCATTATTTATAATAATAAAAAAATGAAAGAACAACTGAGATGAGGGAAAGGAGTGAGGCGTCTGTTAGGGTCCCCGTGCAATACGCCCGGTGCGGTGACTGACCTCTGCGCCGCTAGCTGGAGAGCTGGTTCACCCGGCTGACGACCTTCTGTACCTCCTCGGCGGAGAGCGGGTGGCCGTTGGTGGCCCGCCGCAGCACGTCCCGGTAGCCGGCCGCTCCATCCGGCGACACGCCCTGGGGAGTCATAGCAGAACACTCAGGCAGGTTCAGGTTTCAGTCCGACACACAGAACCGTCCGGCGACACGCCCTGGGGGCGACACATGGGCGCGCTCAGGGCTCAGGTACAGGTCTCGCGAGATTAAGCGGTAGGTTTTGCACTTTTACATTTCCGGTTATATCTCAGAAACTAATCGATCTACGATGAAGCCATTTTACACGATCATGGCCGGCTTGTTACCCAACAAGTCGATCGCATCTTCAACACTTAAAAGCTTAAGACGACGAAGATATAGCCTGAAGTACACTAAATTTTCTAGGTGCAAAACCTACCGCTAAAACCCGCGAGCCCTGTACCATGCACAAGGGCGCCGGGTGCAGTGTCTGTGTGTCCCTGACTGACCTGCAGCGGTGACGCCGTCACAGAAAGCACCTGTTCATTGCCCAATGGATCCAGCCCAGTTCCGGCCGGCAGAGTGCCCGCACGTACGCAGCCAGTGTTACGGTCTGTGTTCGATCTATGTTACGGTCTGTGTTCAATCTATTTTACGCCCTGTGTAACGACCTGCGTTACGGCTTGTGTTACGGTCTGTGTTACATACCCTGTTCTGGGCGGTCTCCACCTTGACCCTCTTAGCGTCCCAGAGTCGGTACTGGTAGAGGTGCGCGTTCTCTGCCGAGACGTCCCGCAGGTAAACGAGCAGGTTCTGTAGGCCGACCAGCGTCTCAGCTGGCACCTGAGCAGGTCAGGGGAGGGTAGGGGAGGTCAGTGGTGTACTGGTGTCTGACATAGACCAGCGGACAGGGGGGAGGGGAGAGGGAGAGGAGTCTGGTGGCGCAGTAGGACCGTTCCGCGCTTGAAAGTGGACACATCTGAGGACCGTTCCGCGCGCGCTGACACTGCCTCTAGAACCGTTCTGCGAGCAGTCAGACATGCAGAACGGATTGATGTTTTGAAACTTTGACATAATAAACTTTAATTAATTCGACACAGGTAGCCTAACCGCATGTGTTTTTTTTATGTCGCGGACAAAAAAGTGGGGATTGTTAGGGTTAAGCAGGGAGTCACCGATGTTAGATCCCTTTCTGGGTCCTTTCATAGGTCACGGTCCTGAGCCGAGATAGCTGAGCTGTGTCGCAGCCCTGACCTCAGACAGCTGAGCTGTGCACGCCGTCGGCTCGGCCGTCAGTCGCCACAGCCGCTGACGCCAGTGTCCAAACAGCTCCAAACAATATCCGGCCCTGTATAGCAGGATAAGCCATCAGAGGCGGGAGTGATCAATGGAGGGACGCGAAACACTAACGCCAAGGGGATGACAACTGCTGAGGAATAAAGAAACTACATGCAGGTACACTGGGAACACGTCATGCTGGAGTTGACGTGTTCCCAGCCCGTTCTGTACCATGCAGCCCGTCCCGGTGATCACTCCCGCCTCTGATGGCTTATCCTGCTATACAGGGCCGGATATTGTTTGGAGCTGCTTGGACACTGGGGTCACTGGCTGTGGCGACTGACGGCCGAGCCGACGGCGTGCACAGCTCAGCTGTCTGAGGTCAGGGCTGCGACAGAGCTCAGCCATCTCGGGTCAGGACCGTGACCCCCTATGAAAAGACCCAGAGAGGGATCTAACATCGGTGACTCCCTGCTTAACCCTAACAATCCCTACTTTTTTCTCCGCGCTATAAAAAAACACATGCGAGTTATAAAAAAACACATCCCTATCAACCAGTCCCAAACAGTGTACCAAATTTGAGCGCAATCGGCGTGGCAGTTCAGAGTTCAAGATAAATGAGCAACCCTAAATCGCTACTGCAGCAGAATAACGAACACTCTTGGCCCTTCACGTCGCACGTGTCACGAAGCTCACCATGATACATCAGTTGTAGTCAATAACTCACCAAGATACATCAGTTGTAGTCAATAACGAGATGGAAGGGATAGGATTACGCGCAACAAAGAGTAACGCAGGTCAATCAGCCCAGCGGTTGCTGACTTACAAGCCTATTAAAAACGTTACAGGAATACGCTTCGCTAGCTCAATCGTAATAGAGTAGAGTCATTACATATATGCAATTGCTACTATTTCCTGGTTTTCTTTATAGGCCAAGTCTTGGTAACTGATAACTCTGCTGCCCTGTAATGGGTCCGGCCCGCTGTGGCGAGTGAACCCACTCGCCCTGACTGACTGGACCGCCAGCCGAGACGCTGCTGACTCTGGTGGTGAATGGTGAGCGGAAGAGGAGAAAGTTTACGCCAAAGCTGAAGCAACTCTACATTGCTGTACAGCTAATACGCTTTTCACCTGGTGGCCAGTAGAGGAACTAACAGTTACTACAACTGACCGTCAGAAGCACCCAACACACACCGTGCCGCTCCCAGTAACGTACCAGGATGTAGACCCCAGTCGGGCAGCGCTCCGGCGTCCGGCGGCCGCAGCTGGTCCAGCAGTGACAGCAGCCGGCCGGCGCTGCCCTCCGGCGCCGTCAGACAGGCGTTCACGGCCACCACCCTGACGGACAGACGTTACACGGTCAGCAGAGAGCCGACACTCGGTCAGCGGACAGTGGCGTTGGGTCACCGGATAGCAGAGCATCGCCGCAGCACACACACCAGACAGGACTGTGCCGACAACGCAACCCCGTTGGAGTAACATGACCCTAATAAATGCACCGAAAATGCTCTGGTCTATCTCAATTATTTATAATAATAAAAAATGAAAGAACAACTGAGATGAGGGAAAGGAGTGAGGCGTCTGTTAGGGTCCCCGTGCAATACGCCCGGTGCGGTGACTGACCTCTGCGCCGCTAGCTGGAGAGCTGGTTCACCCGGCTGACGACCTTCTGTACCTCCTCGGCGGAGAGCGGGTGGCCGTTGGTGGCCCGCCGCAGCCCGTCCCGGTAGCCGGCCGCCCCATCCGGCGACACGCCCTGGGGAGTCATAGCAGAACACTCAGGCAGGTTCAGGTTTCAGTCCGACACACAGAACCGTCCGGCGACACGCCCTGGGGGCGACACATGGGCGCGCTCAGGGCTCAGGTACAGGTCTCGCGAGATTAAGCGGTAGGTTTTGCACTTTTACATTTCCGGTTATATCTTAGAAACTAATCGATCTACGATGAAGCCATTTTACACGATCATGGCCGGCTTGTTACCCAACAAGTTGATCGCATCTTCAACACTTAAAAGCTTAAGACGACGAAGATATAGCCTGAAGTACACTAAATTTTCTAGGTGCAAAACCTACCGCTAAAACCCGCGAGCCCTGTACCATGCACAAGGGCGCCGGGTGCAGTGTCTGTGTGTCCCTGACTGACCTGCAGCGGTGACACTGTCACAGAAAGCACCTGTTCATTGCCCAATGGATCCAGCCCAGTTCCGGCCGGCCGAGTGCCCGCACGTACGCAGCCAGTGTTACGGTCTGTGTTCGATCTATGTTACAGTCTGTGTTCAATCTATTTTAAGCCCTGTGTAACGACCTGCGTTACGGCTTGTGTTACGGTCTGTGTTACATACCCTGTTCTGGGCGGTCTCCACCTTGACCCTCTTAGCGTCCAAGAATCGGTACTGGTAGAGGTGCGCGTTCTCTGCCGAGACATCCCGCAGGTAAACGAGCAGGTTCTGTAGGCCGACCAGCGTCTCAGCTGGCACCTGAGAAGGTCAGGGGAGGGTAGGGGAGGTCAGTGGTGTACTGATGTCTGACATAGACCAGCGGACAGGGGGGAGGGGAGAGGGAGAGGAGTCTGGTGGCGCAGTAGGACCGTTCCGCGCTTGAAAGTGGACACATCTGAGGACCGTTCCGCGCGCGCTGACACTGCCTCTAGAACCGTTCTGCGAGCAGTCAGACATGCAGACCGGATTGATGTTTTGAAACTTTGACATAATAAACTTTAATTAATTCGACACAGGTAGCCTAACCGCATGTGTTTTTTTTATGTCGCGGACAGAAAAGTGGGAATTGTTAGGGTTAAGCAGGGAGTCACCGATGTTAGATCACTTTCTGGGTCCTTTCATAGGTCACGGTCCTGAGCCGAGATAGCTGAGCTGTGTCGCAGCCCTGACCTCAGACAGCTGAGCTGTGCACGCCGTCGGCTCGGCCGTCAGTTGCCACAGCCGCTGACGCCAGTGTCCAAACAGCTCCAAACAATATCCGGCCCTGTATAGCAGGATAAGCCATCAGAGGCGGGAGTGATCAATGGAGGGACGCGAAACACTAACGCCAAGGGGATGACAACTGCTGAGGAATAAAGAAACTACATGCAGGTACACTGGGAACACGTCATGCTGGAGTTGACGTGTTCCCAGCCCGTCCTGTACCTTGCAGCCCGTCCCGGTGATCACTCCCGCCTCTGATGGCTTATCCTGCTATACAGGGCCGGATATTGTTTGGAGCTGTTTGGACACTGGGGTCACTGGCTGTGGCGACTGACGGCCGAGCCGACGGCGTGCACAGCTCAGCTGTCTGAGGTCAGGGCTGCGACACAGCTCAGCTATCTCGGGTCAGGACCGTGACCCCCTATGAAAAGACCCAGAGAGGGATCTAACATCGGTGACTCCCTGCTTAACCCTAACAATCCCTACTTTTTTCTCCGCGCTATAAAAAAACACATGCGAGTTATAAAAAAGCACATCCCTATCAACCAGTCCCAAACAGTGTACCAAATTTGAGCGCAATCGGCGTGGCAGTTCAGGGTTCAAGATATATGAGCAACCCAAAATCGCTACTGCAGCAGAATAACGAACACTCTTGGCCCTTCACGTCGCACGTGTCACGACGCTCACCATGATACATCAGTTGTAGTCAATAACTCACCAAGATACATCAGTTGTAGTCAATAACGAGATGGAAGGGATAGGATTACGCGCAACAAAGAGTAACGCAGGTCAATCAGCCCAGCGGTTGCTGACTTACAAGCCTATTAAAAACGTTACAGGAATACGCTTCGCTAGCTCAATCGTAATAGAGTAGAATCATTACATATATGCAATTGCTACTATTTCCTGGTTTTCTTTATAGGCCAAGGCTTGGTAACTGATAACTCTGCTGCCCTGTAATGGGTCCGACCCGCTGCGGCGAGTGAAGACACTCGCCCTGACTGACTGGACCGCCAGCCGAGACGCTGCTGACTCTGGTGGTGAATGGTGAGCGGAAGGGGAGAAAGTTTACGCCAAAGCTGAAGCAACTCTACATTGCTGTACAGCTAATACGCTTTTCACCTGGTGGCCAGTAGAGGAACTAACAGTTACTACAACTGACCGTCAGAAGCACCCAACACACACCGTGCCGCTCCCAGTAACGTACCAGGATGTAGACCCCAGTCGGGCAGCGCTCCGGCGTCCGGCGGCCGCAGCTGGTCCAGCAGTGACAGCAGCCGGCCGGCGCTGCCCTCCGGCGCCGTCAGACAGGCGTTCACGGCCACCACCCTGACGGACAGACGTTACACGGTCAGCAGAGAGCCGACACTCGGTCAGCGGAGAGTGGCGTTGGGTCACCGGATAGCAGTGCATCGCCGCAGCACACACACCAGACAGGACTGTGCCGACAACGCAACCCCGTTGGAGTAACATGACCCTAATAAATGCACCGAAAATGCTCTGGTCTATCTCCATTATTTATAATAATAAAAAAATGAAAGAACAACTGAGATGAGGGAAAGGAGTGAGGCGTCTGTTAGGGTCCCCGTGCAATACGCCCGGTGCGGTGACTGACCTCTGCGCCGCTAGCTGGAGAGCTGGTTCACCCGGCTGACGACCTTCTGTACCTCCTCGGCGGAGAGCGGGTGGCCGTTGGTGGCCCGCCGCAGCCCGTCCCGGTAGCCGGCCGCCCCATCCGGCGACACGCCCTGGGGAGTCATAGCATAACACTCAGGCAGGTTCAGGTTTCAGTCCGACACACAGAACCGTCCGGCGACACGAACTGGGGGCGACACATGGGCGCGCTCAGGGCTCAGGTACAGGTCTCGCGAGATTAAGCGGTAGGTTTTGCACTTTTACATTTCCGGTTATATCTCAGAAACTAATCGATCTACGATGAAGCCATTTTACACGATCATGGCCGGCTTATTACTCAACAAGTCGATCGCATCTTCAACACTTAAAAGCTTAACCCTCGCCCGTAAACGGCGATCTGCCACCTTCGCCCATGCAGGGGGGGGGGGTTGGTGCGACCCCCCCCTTGGCGTTTGAAAACGGAGCGTCGTAGAGCTTAGCGGAAAAGACCAACGGATTGCTCTCGCCGAGATCTCGCGATTGGTGGTATATTTTTTGGTCCTAGGTCAACATTTGACCTACTTTTGACCGGTCAAAGGTCAAATTTTCGGAAAAATAGCCTTTTTTTCAACTTTCCGCGGCGATTGCGGCAAAACGGTGGGAGATATCGACTTGAAACCTTCACTATCGTGTTCCTTGATCAATTCTCTATCGTTTGGTATATATTTCGTTTCCCTAGCTCTAAAAATGGCGCGTTGGGAGCGCCGGAAGTCGGCAAGGTCACAGTCGGCGGCAGAAATTCGAAAAATCAAAATTTTAATTTTTGAAATCTGATTGTATTTTTGGATTTGGGAGGTCCATTTGCTCCCTATAGAAGCTAATATTGCTGCATATTCCCATTGAGGTGACAAGAATTTGCAAAATAGTGGTTCGGGCGCTTTTCAAAAATAGTACCGGACGCTGTTCCTCTTGTGACGTCATAGCTCCGTGACCTGACCTGACCCGGTCAAGTTTCTTATACCATATGATAGCCAATACTTGCCCCAACATGCATGGGAAGTTTCATCACGATCCATCAACCGATGTCCGTACCACCGGCAGGAAATCTCGGGCGTTGGCACTCAGTTTGTGAAAATCCGGCCGGAGGCTGTTCCCTTTGTGACGTCATAACTCCGTGACCTGACATGACCCGGTCAAATTTTTTTTTATCAAAAGATGCGCAAGGTTTGCCCCATAAGGTATCCAAAATTTGGCGGCGCTGCGCGCCGCCGTTTTTGCACTATTTCCGAAAAACCTCAGGGGGGGGGGTTGCACCAACCCCCCCCCCTACATGGGCGAGGGTTAAGACGACGAAGATATGGCCTAAAGTACACTAAATTTTCTAGGTGCAAAACCTACCGCTAAAAACCGCGAGCCCTGTACCATGCACAAGGGCGCCGGGTGCAGTGTCTGTGTGTCCCTGACTGACTTGCAGCGGTGACGCTGTCACAGAAAGCACCTGTTCATTGCCCAATGGATCCAGCCGAGTTCCGGCCGGCCGAGTGCCCGCACTTACGCAGCCAGTGTTACGGTCTGTGTTCGATCTATGTTACGGTCTGTGTTCAATCTTCTTCTTCTTCTTCTTCTTCGTGTTATCGGGGCAAGAGGCACGATGTCCTGTAGGGCCCGTTCTCGCCGATTTCCATAACTTCACTTAGTACTCAGTCTGTTACAGGAGTGGAGTACCAGATCGACTCCCAGTGCGCATCCAGCCTGTTCTTAAAGATGTTGACTGAGGGCGAATGTACAATTTCTGCTGGAAGCCCGTTCCAATCGTTAATACACCGTACAGAAAATGAATTCAGTCTGGCACGACAGGTTGCACGAGGCTTCCGTAGTTTAAGTGTGTGACCCCGAGTTCGCCTTTCAGGATTCGTTGCCAGAAGCTCTGAAGGATCAGTATCAACGTGGCCGTGCAGCATCTTGTATGCGTGAATCATATCCATGCGTCTACGCCGATAATACAGTGACGGGAGCTTCAGTCTCTTCAGCCTTTCAGGATATGGAAGGTGGCGGATGCTCACCACTAACCGGGTGGCTCTTCTTTGGACCCTTTCGACTGCCTTCTGATCAGCTCTATTGAACGGACCCCAAACAAGACTGCTGAACTCCAGGTGAGGCCGCACGAGAGATTTGAACAGAAGAGGCAGGGTAAATTCATCTAAAAAGGCGAAGGACCGGCGGATGACCGCAAGAACTTGAGACGCTTTGAAGACCGCCGTAGACGCTTGCTGTCGAAACTTCAAGATTGAGTCGACCTGCACACCCAAGTCTCTCTCGACTGACGTGTTTGTCAGTCTGTCCGACCCCATTTGAAATGAGTGGTGGTCCTTGGCTGCACCAACATGAAGCACTTTGCACTTATTCTCGTTAAAAGGCTGCTGCCAAGTTCTAGACCATTCCACGAGGGCGTTCAGGTCTGCCTGCAATGTCCGCACATCATGTTCAGAAGAGATGCCTGAGAACAGCTTTGTGTCATCCGCGAACATTCGCACATTTGAAGTGACAGCATCTGGCAAGTCATTGACATAAAGCAAGAAGAGCAATGGGCCCAACACTGAGCCTTGGGGCACACCACTGCGCACAGGGACCAAGTCTGACAGGTTTCCATATAGGGACACTTGCTGCATTCTATCTTCCAGGAATGACTCAATCCAAGACAACACTCGGTCACCAATACCATAACAGCGCAGCTTGCCTATCAGTCTCTTGTGTGGGACGGAGTCGAACGCCTTTCGGAAGTCAAGGTAAATCACTTCGACCTCCGTCTTGTCCTCCAACAGGCGGCTCCATGAGTCTATAGAGTCAAGCAGTTGCGTGTCACAAGATCGCTTCGGGCGGAAGCCATGTTGGTCCTTGGACAGCAGGTCATTTGACAGCAAATGGTCCATTAAACAATCACGGATGAGCGACTCAAGAATCTTACAGGGATACAGATACAGATACAGATACAGATACAGATAATATATTCATGACAAATCCATGGTGCATGGTTTTTCATTGGCACACGTCAAACATTTACAACACAAGTAAAAGACCAGGCATAAAAAGCAGCACTCAACCACTCGACCTGAGCTAACCATGCGCCTCACACTGTTCTTTCAATAGATGCTTTTTGAGCTGGCGCCGAAAGTTTCGCACGGTGACGTCAAACGGCAGAGAGTCGTACTCACGCACTGCGCTATAACAGAGCCGCCGGCGACCGGCTTCCGTGCGGATTCTCGGCAGCGCGTGGTCGGCAGCTCTGCGCGTCTCGTACGAGTGACGCAGGGTGTCACCGATGGTTTGTGCGATCGCTTCCGGCTTTCCAGTCGTAGTGACCCTGTGCACCAAACTGATGCGATGGTACTTAGCAAGGTTAGGGGCATTCAACCACTCCAAGTCGCACAGAACGTCACTGATGTGGTCGTATTTACGACGGCCGCTAATAACTCGAGCACCGAAGTTCAGCAGTTTCTGCACACGATGAATCTGAGTAGCGGTGCACGTACCGTATAGCGAGAAGCAATATCTGATAACGGAGTTCACGAGCGCTTCTACTACCACAGGCAGAGAGGCCTTCGGTATAACGTGCTTGGCGTGCATCAGACCGATTAGGACACCAGTACACTTAGCTGTCACATAATCGATGTGCGACCTGAAGCTGAGATGATTGTCCATGACTACTCCGAGATTTTTGACAACTCTAGAGTCCGGAATAACAGCACCCATGGCAGTCAGTGTGACAGGCGGCAGTCCTCGCAGCATAGCGGGGGTTCCTAGTACAAGGACCTGCGTCTTAGCGGTGTTTAGCTTCATAGTGTTTGCGCAGAACCACTGGAAGAGACACTCTAGCGCCTGCTCCATGCGTTGGATGACCTGTGCCAAGTCACGCTTTTTACCGCTCACAAGAAGTTGAGTATCGTCTGCAAATTGCACGATTGTGACACCGTCAGGCAGGTACAGACACATTTCGTTTGCAAACACCGAATACAACATACAACTTAACGATCCGCCTTGGAACACGCCAATTGTGTTTGACTTGACACTCGACCGCACGTATCCACCGTCACCACTGGGCATCTGCACCTGCTGAGTGTGTCCGCTTAGGTAGTTGCCGAACCACTCGGTATCTACCCCATACAGTGCGAGCTTATCCAGCAGTCTCCCGTGCGGCACAACGTCAAAACATTTGGAGAGGTCCAACAGCACCAGGATCGACACCTCTCCAGCGTCCATCGCCTCCAGCGCACGGTCGGTGATGACGCTGAGTGCCGTCTCGGTGCTGCGGCCGCTGCGGTAGCCATGTTGGGTGGTTGACAGGAGCTGGTTGGCCTCCAAGTACTGCACCAGCTGGCGCTGGACGACCCGCTGACAGGGAACAGATGTGAGGCTGACAGGTCTATAGTTTCTTGGGTCTTCCTTTTCACCTTTCTTAAAGATGGGTATGACTTTACCGTGCTTCCAGTCTGCAGGAATAGACCCAGTTTCAAGCGATTTTCGGAACAGTAATGTCAAGGGAAGGGAGAGAGGACCACTCAACTCCCTTAAAACGCGGGGGTGAATGTCATCAGCTCCTGGGGCAATCTATTTTACGCCCTGTGTAACGACCTGCGTTACGGCTTGTGTTACGGTCTGTGTTACATACCCTGTTCTGGGCGGTCTCCAACTTGACCCTCTTAGCGTCCCAGAGTCGGTACTGGTAGAGGTGCGCGTTCTCTGCCGAGACGTCCCGCAGGTGAACGAGCAGGTTCTGTAGGCCGACCAGCGTCTCAGCTGGCACCTGAGCAGATCAGGGGAGGGTAGGGGAGGTCAGTGGTGTACTGGTGTCTGACATAGACCAGCGGACAGGGGGGAGGGGAGAGGGAGAGGAGTCTGGTGGCGCAGTAGGACCGTTCCGCGCTTGAAAGTGGACACATCTGAGGACCGTTCCGCGCGCGCTGACACTGCCTCTAGAACCGTTCTGCGAGCAGTCAGACATGCAGACCGGATTGATGTTTTGAAACTTTGACATAATAAACTTTAATTAATTCGACACAGGTAGCCTAACCGCATGTGTTTTTTATATCGCGGACAAAAAAGTGGGGATTGTTAGGGTTAAGCAGGGAGTCACCGATGTTAGATCCCTCTCTGGGTCCTTTCATAGGTCACGGTCCTGACCCGAGATAGCTGAGCTTTGTCGCAGCTCTGACCTCAGACAGCTGAGCTGTGGAGTTGACGTGTTCCCAGCCCGTCCTGTACCTTGCAGCCCGTTCCGGTGATCACTCCCGCCTCTGATGGCTTATCCTGCTATACAGGGCCGGATATTGTGTGGAGCTGTTTGGACACTGGCGTCAGCGGCTGTGGCGACTGACGGCCGAGCCGACGGCGTGCACAGCTCAGCTGTCTGAGGTCAGGGCTGCGACACAGCTCAGCTATCTCGGGTCAGGACCGTGACCCCCTATGAAAAGACCCAGAGAGGGATCTAACATCGGTGACTCCCTGCTTAACCCTAACAATCCCTACTTTTTTCTCCGCGCTATAAAAAACACATGCGAGTTATAAAAAAGCACATCCCTATCAACCAGTCCCAAACAGTGTACCAAATTTGAGCGCAATCGGCGTGGCAGTTCAGGGTTCAAGATATATGAGCAACCGAAAATCGCTACTGCAGCAGAATAACGAACACTCTTGGCCCTTCACGTCGCACGTGTCACGACGCTCACCATGATACATCAGTTGTAGTCAATAACTCACCAAGATACATCAGTTGTAGTCAATAACGAGATGGAAGGGATAGGATTACGCGCAACAAAGAGTAACGCAGTTCAATCAGCCCAGCGGTTGCTGACTTACAAGCCTATTAAAAACGTTACAGGAATACGCTTCGCTAGCTCAATCGTAATAGAGTAGAATCATTACATATATGCAATTGCTACTATTTCTTGGTTTTCTTTATAGGCCAAGGCTTGGTAACTGATAACTCTGCTGCCCTGTAATGGGTCCGGCCCGCTGTGGCGAGTGAAGACACTCGCCCTGATTGACTGGACCGCCAGCCGAGACGCTGCTGACTCTGGTGGTGAATGGTGAGCGGAAGAGGAGAAAGTTTACGCCAAAGCTGAAGCAACTCTACATTGCTGTACAGCTATTACGCTTTTCACCTGGTGGCCAGTAGAGGAACTAACAGTTACTACAACTGACCGTCAGAAGCACCCAACACACACCGTGCCGCTCCCAGTAACGTACTATTGGTCTCAAGATAAGGGTCCAGGCTGCCTGTAGGTTTGATGCGGTGAATACCCTCACCCTCGCCACAGCTGGAGTGGGGGTAGGGGAGGGGGTGCGTGCGGCCCGAGTCTGACAGCGGGGTCGCTCGCCACAGTGTGGTGTCCTGCGGTGCAGTCGGAATCAGGCGGCATTATGCCGGCGGCGGTAACCGGTCGAAGGGCGAAGGGCCTGGCTCAGTCGCGTCTCGAGACGATTTACCGAGCAGGGTGTCAGCGATAGATGGGAGGGGGTGTGGTCAGGGCGCTGTTTGATCACCAATCAGCATGCTGTCAGTTTGCTGGCGTTTCTCATCTTCCCATTGGTCATTGATGAGCCACACGTGGTGTGTGCGATTGACCAATGAGAGACTAAGAGACGCCTGTAACTGGCTTCCATATATTGGAAAACCGACAGCAAGCGGAAAAAACGACAGTGCATGGGGCGCACTAGCTTTAAAGCTCACTCCGCAAAAGCATAGCTTTCCATGGTTGAGGTTGACGGGTGTTACCTACCCCAGACTTCTTGCGCTTGCTCTCAACAAGGCAACCATAGAAAGCTAAAAATAGCACAACTGACTTGATTCAAGCCGATTCTCTGGTGACACCAACGACCAATTACATTTTCAATTCTCGTCGAGTCACTGACCTTTGACGTCATAAAAGACTTCACTCGGTCCTAAAATATTGCGGCTTGGCAACTCCGTCATTGCTAGGTCCACTTCTGCAGATAAATAAAATTCACATGATTTCATATTCTTCCGAGACCTTGCAACTTTTCTGTTTCGTAATTTTCTATAAAGTTCACGTAAATCTAGGTCAATGACGTGACCTCACCATCGTAATTCAACAAGGAACAAGGGACATTAAAATTTATTTTGATGACAAAAAATGATTTAAGACTATCGTCTGCACATGGAGTCTTGCTCGTATCGCTTCACTCCGTTCAAGATAGATGCTCAACTTTTGCGTTTTGAACCATGTGCAACGTCATAAACGACATTACATAGATATTGGAGCTTTTTTGTCATTAACCCTCGCATGTGTGCGGCGTTTGCCAGCTTCTAATGTGTAGGGGGGGGGGGTCGGTTGGACCCCCCCCCCTTGCCGTTTGGCCCCTGATCGAGCTAGAGCTTCGCGGAAAAAACGAGCGTGTTGCCCGTGACGAGAGGAAGCCGATGATACCCAATTTTAAGGTCCTAGGTCATTGGTTGACCTTCCAGGTCAGGTCAATGACCCAAAGTCGGGAAAATCGGGACCTGTTAGAAAGTCGTAAAGTGTGGCTGCTAAGGGGTTTTTCGGGGTGCTGATCACGAATATCGTGTTAGTTTTGATCACAGATGATGTCTTGAAGCATTTAGACCAGGTCGGGTCAGGTCAGGTCAGGTCAACCAGTAGGCGTCGTGACGGGTATTCGTAGTACGTGTTAACCGCCTCTGACAGCTTCGTAACATGTTACGAAGTCACCAAAACTACTTCGTAAATGTTCAAATGGTTGCTAAATTCGAATTCAGCTCCAAAAACTAGCCTAGAAACATGTATAACTCGAAAAAGTGAGCCGAGGTCATCCGAGGTCACCAAAGGTCAATGACCTGACCTGACCTTCAGGTGACCTTGACACACACGGGAGTAACATAAAATCACATGTTTGAACGTTTGAAACCACGAAAAGCTTGCAAACACGCGGCTAGTGCGAGCCGACATACGCGAAATCGCGATTCCGGTCAAACATGGTCTCGGAAAAGAGGTCACAGGTCAAAGGTCATTTGGGTCAGGGTCATGAAATTTTCAGGGTAGGTGTAAAATTGATCAATGCGAGGGTACTGAAAGTTTCGTCGCGATCGGCCGCTTTTTACGCGAGTTATTCGCGAAAAACCATGGGGGGGGGGGGTCCATCCGACCCCCCCTACACATGCGAGGGTTAACTACCGTTCCAACTGAAATACAGGGAACGGTATTTACATACTGAAATACATATATTAAACCTCAAGTAGTTAATTAGAACAAATCTTTTAAACGTCGAGCCGTTAGGCGAGACCACAGATAACAGTAGTACTACTGTTATCTGTGGCGAGACGTTTAAAAGATTTTTTCCACCTACGAGCGGTTTAATAATTTTATCCCGTACCGCCGATATCTTTCGGATGCTTAATGGTAAAGAATTCATTTTATATAAAAATACGACATTTCAGACTAGACGAAATGGCTACTAGACGTTTAACAGTTTGTTAATCGTCTAGACGTTTAACAAATCAGTTCCACATCTGATAATTTTCTCTCTTTACACTAAAGCAATTGTAAACGCTGTCTACGGTGCGGGATAACCGCATTTAAACATCCACGCGCTATCCTCTAAACCAGTATAGCGCCTTTTGGGGCGACTAACGGAGCGAGCGAGGGGGTGAGTCTTGCACGTGCGAAATTTCGAGGGGGTACCTCCAACTGACTTGTGCACGGCACCCTGCTGACTGGTCTCTAGCGATGTGCCAAATTTGGGCACAATCGGCCCAGCCGTTCTCGAGATCTGGAAGCGGCACCCTGCACGTGCGCACGTGCAAAATGGGTCCCAACTGACTTGTGCACGGCACCCTAGTAACCGGTCCCTAACTGTGTACCAAATTTGAGCGCAATCGGTCGAGCCGTTCTCGAGATCTGGAAACGACCCCTGCACGTGCGCACGTGCAGCGGCACCCCAACTCTGGCACATGGATATGCAGTGCCTAGTGGGTGCCTACCTACATGCCAACTTTCAGCGCAATCGGTCAAGTAGTTACCGAGATATTGCAACAATTACAAAAGTGACACCTCTTCGTTTTGCACGTGGCACGTGCATAAGCGGTCACCCACATGCATCGGGAATAGTCCAATACTTGGTAGAAGGAATGAAGCTACCCTACAAAAATTACCGCATGTAAATCGGTCAAGTGGTTGCTGAGATATAAGCCTCGCAAAAGCGTCCGCACGGCCGGCCGGCCGGCCGGCCGGCCGCTCATACTCAGAAATTTCCGTTAATCTAAGGAAAGACTACGCTCGCTTCGCTCGCTCCGTAATTACAGGGTGATCAATAAAAGATGACATAAAGTCAGTCCTGCCAGAGGCATAAGACATAATGCAAAAGCAGCTCACCGTTGGAATGATAAATCTTAGACATTTTACATCGCACAAACAGAAATCAGTTGTGTCGCTCGAAGAAAACTTGCTTCTCCGTGCGGCAGACCTCGGCCAAGACCTTCGCTCCGTGCACATCCTTGTATGGAATCAACTTTTGTGGATTCTTCGGCGAAAGAGCCTGTATTCTTCTTGCGGGTGCTTGCTGTATCGCGAGCCACTTTTCGTCACTAAATATCACCCTTTCGAACCATTCTTCCGCTTCACTGAGCCGTGAGCCCAAGCATAAGCCAAAAGGTGCACGCTTCCAGCCTCGACACCATGCTGTCAGGGTAGATGACGGTCATTAGGATCGGGCGATAATGTTTCCAGTTTAGCTTCTTCTTGTGGAGGATTGTCCATCTTAGAGATGACAATCGAATACCAACTTTTTGGCATACCGATACCAAACCGATACCAACTTGGTATTTGGCGTTTCGAACACATTTGGTATTTTGTTGATAGGTATTGTGAGTCCTCGCTAATGTAAAAGAGACTGTGACTTTGGTAAAAAGTTGGCATTTCCCTGATATTCCGAAGTCGGTTCGGTTTTGATATTTTCCCACGGTTCCTGTTGGTATTTGGTTTGGTATCGGTATCACGACTTTCTGTAATTGACACCACTAGTCCATATACTTAACCCGCGCCCCGTTGGGCTCTGCCGAGCAACGCGCCCGGTTGGGGGGGGGGCCATTTTGGCCCCCCCTAAGATCTCGAGAACCACGCAACATAGCGACAAGCGGTAAACGGCGTTGGATAGCCCCAACGGGGAACTACCTTGTGACCCAATTTTATTGACCTAGGTCAAACCGATGACGTCACAGGTCAGGTCAAAGGTCCAATTTTCACCGTTTACAGGCACTTCAAGAAATGCGTTGTAAAATCGAGTAAAATGCATTTCATTGAAAATCATCGATGGGGAAATGTTCTTCAAACACATATTACGCTATTTGAGGTCACTGATACCAGGTCAGGTCACAGAGGTCAGGTCACGGGGGGGTCACAATATGAAAGTGTCGTGTGATACATGCTTTATGGTCCATTTTACATGACAAATGCGATTATATGGGTCAGGCAGCCTTTGAGGCCAGCTTAGATCACGTTCTGGTCAAGGTCAGGTCAAGGTCAGGTCAAGGTCAGGTCAAATTAGGTCAAATTTCAAAGTTAATATTTATGCATAAAATGGGTATCGAATCGATGCAGCTCGTCACGGGGAGTTCAATGGTGGTCTTTGTTTTGCCGTACGTGGTCTAGAATTGCTAAAAATTGAGTTCAAAAATTTGACGTCATCATTTTTGAACAGTTTTTTCGCTATAACTTGGCCAAAAAACGAGATATCGATCTGAAATTTGGTATGTATATAGAAGAGCGCTGGGACTATCACATATATTCCGGTTTTTTCAAAATTCGGAAAATTTTTGGATTTTTTCAAAGTTTTTCTAAAAAAATCACTTTTTTTGAATTTTTTTGGTCAAAAAACAAAAATTTTGAAAATCCGAGATTGCAGTTTTGTAGCGCCGCTTTTTGTCTACTAGACCATATAAAGAACTTTGAAATTGCTTGATAACTGTAGATTTGGTGAGCGTTTCAATATTGCATGTTTTTTGCTCATTTTTGCTCGAACATGACCTCAGTTTGACCTCAATAACTCCTGACCTAAGGTGACCTAAGACTTGAAATTTGGTGTGATGGTGTCAAATTGATGCCCGGGAAGGTACTGAAAATTTGGCGGCGCTGCGCGCCGCCGTTTTCTTGCTATTCAGGAAAAACCACAGGGGGGGCCAAAATGGCCCCCCCCCCCAACGGGGCGAGGGTTAAAAATGCATTCCCAGGGTTTCTTAATCCATCGCGAACGTGAATACTGGACAGATTATTAAAGAATTGCTAGACTCTCATCACCTTCGAGCAACTGAACAAGATCCCAGCACCCCTGGTCACTCTGCAGTCTGGATTTTTCATGCTTGGACTTCACCGTTTAACCTCAAGCAACTCAATTTGCGGAGCGAACTCAAGAGTCCAAGACCCTTGATGAACTGAACGCTGCCGTGTGTCGTCGAAGGCCTCGTCTGCACGATGGCCGGCGATCATTTGGGCCTCCAGCGGGGCTTACTATTCGCTAATGAACACCCTGCACCTGTGCACGTGACCTGACCTCAGAGGTCACATGTTGCTCTGACACTTTTGACTTGATTGTGAATCGCTGGGTGTTGTTTTTTGTTTGCAAGGCTTTTAGCTTAATTATGGGTGAAACGGCGGCGGGGGTCCAGCACCCCCCCCCCCACTCCAGACCCCTCCCGGTATTCAGAAAGCCGATAGGTCCAACGAGGAATAACGGATACAACGACAAAGAGACACGTGCACTCTTGAAATATGTTTGTTCCGTGTGGATTTGATTTTTGAGAACGTTTCCTTGTCTTGTCTATAAGCTGAAATCGCCAATCAGCCTTATGCATTACCTAGCTGCATCGCTTCGAGTCCCATCGGTGGGAATTGCTTCTATACTCTACACTATTAGTGCTTTCTTGGAATGATATCACGTTCGATAGAAGTATGAAGCGAACACATAGCGAACGGGGCGAGAGTAACACTTAACATATTGTTTACTGGTTAACCCTACCGAAGCTTTAACAATGCAGTTATTGAAATGAACTGTTCAACAGTTGTTCAGCGCAATAAATGAAATTATATGAAACAACTTAGGAAATTAAAAGTTATGAAGGTTGAAATATGCAACCGTTAAGATAATGATATAGTGATTAGTGACGTTGTCGGCGGTATGCCGATCATGACAACATTGATTGCTACGTCCTAAACAAACTGCCACGTCTTGCAGTCGAACGTGAAACTGCAATGAATGATGTGTGAGCTACATGGTCCGGCATAAGTTTTATCCTCTAAAAAAAAAATGTTCTCTCTAAGTTGCTACATAGGGGACAGCGATTCTCTTTAGCGCTCAGTTTATTTCCCACGAACAGGGATTTACATACGAACGCAAATTTGCATGCTGGTAACTAGGTTGTGCAGTAAATACGGCTGGATTTATTATCATGCCCGTTTGAGCTGTAACGACAAGGCGCCGAGGCTGGCCGCCGGCTTCTGTTTGTCCAGGTCCTGCTGGACGATAGCCTGCAGTTCGTCGATCAGGATGAGGTCCGAATGGCAGCCGGCTAGCATCTCTTTCCTTCAGAAGTCTGACACGTTCAATTCGCACCACCGCTAGGCCTTGGCAGAGCGATGAGCTGGCGCGCCGTCCTGATTGAAAATGCATGTCAACATGTCATTGACCATGCGTTGGCCTAGTATTGGGCCGAAGGTAGGTAATGAGCCTCGGAGAGCTCTTCCAATAGCGTCTCACGGTCCTGTTTGGAGATGTGATAGCGCTTCAGCGCGAGCTGCTTGGCCAATTTTGTCGATAACTACTGGCCCCTCTTCCCGGCCGCCTTTTTCAATGTGATTTATGTAACGTTTGAAATGGTAGGCGAACGCTGGCAAACTGGAACGATCAGCAACACTGCCAGCAACCGTATGCTTATCCCACCAACACCGGGCTGTGCAGACAGTTCGTCCATAATTAAGACTTGCAAACAAAAACAACAGGCAGATGTCCCAACCAATCAGCTATGACACGTTGTGTCATTTCGGCCTGGAGCATGCCGACTGTCTGGTTCAGCTCCCTTGATAAATGCTCCCTTGGATGCTCCCTTTATGTAGCGACGCAGCCGTTCAGGTGGACAATATTTGTGAAACTGGCCGTAGCTCGGTGATCCGTGACCCGAGGTCCGTTCGTCACCTCATGTTCTGCGGCCAAGGACCGTGCAATGCAGGAGTGCAGCCTGAATCGTCATCCCTCAGGTGTAGACACGATTAGGAACCGGAAAGTGTTGTCATAGGTAGTGGACATAATTTTTGCCGAACCCTGTAGTGTCGTCCTCATGTAGTGTCTTTCATTGTCAGCGAGGCGCTACATGGAGTTAACCCTCGCATGTGTGTGTGGGGGGGGGGGTCGGATGGACCCCCTATGGTTTTTCGCGAATAATTCGCGTAAAAAGCGGCCGATCGCGACGAAACTTTCAGTACCCTCGCATTGATCAATTCTACACCTACCCTGAAAATTTCATGACCCTGACCCCAATGACCTTTGACCTGTGACCTCTTTCCCGAGACCATGTTTGGCCGGAATCGCGATTCCGCGTATGTCGGCTCGCATTAGCCGCGCGTTTGCAAGCTTTTCGTAGTTTCAAACGCTCAAACATGTGATTTGATGTTGCTCCCATACATAAGGGTGGGTGTCAAGGTCACCTGAAGGTCAGGTCAGGTCATTGACCTTTGGTGACCTGGGTTCACTTTTTCGAGTTTTACAAGTTTCTAGGCTAGTTTTTGGAGCTGAATTCGAGTTTAGCAACCATTTGAACATTAACGAAGTAGTTTTGGTGACTTCGTAACATGTTACGAAGCTGTCAGAGGCGGTTGACACGTACTACGAATACCCGTCACGACGCCTACTGGCTGACCTGACCTGACCTAACCCGACCTGGTCTAAATGCTTAAAGACATCATCTGTGATCAAAACTAACACGATATTCATGATTAGAACCCCGAAAAATCCCTTAGCAGCCACACTTTACGACTTTCTAACAGGTCCCGATTTTCCCGACTTTGGGTCATTGACCTGACCTGGAAGGTCAACCAATGACCTAGCCCTAGGACCTTAAAATTGGGTGTCATCGGCTTCCTCTCGTCACGGGCAACACGCTCGTTTTTTCCACGAAGCTCTAGCTCGATCAGGGGCCAAACGGCAAGGGGTGTCCAACCGACCCCCCCCCCCTACACATTAGAAGCTGGCAAACGCCGCACACATGCGAGGGTAAAAATGGCGAGCGGCCCTCCCGCCGGAATGGTGAGCGTCCTTCTCTGTCAAACGCGGCGCTAGTTTCCGCCTAAGCTCCGCTGGCCCGCCCAACTGCTATGTCATGCGGCACAGTCTACAAGTACAGGTGACCGTTCGCGAGATCGGAGCTCCGTAGCACCGAGCAAGTGTGGCGGAGGTGGGGGTATTCACCGCATCAAACCTACAGGTCGCCTGGACCCTTATCTTGAGACCAATAGTACCAGGATGTAGACCCCAGTCGGGCAGCGCTCCGGCGTCCGGCGGCCGCAGCTGGTCCAGCAGTGACAGCAGCCGGCCGGCGCTGCCCTCCGGCGCCGTCAGACAGGCGTTCACGGCCACCACCCTGACGGACAGACGTTACACGGTCAGCAGAGAGCCGACACTCGGTCAGCGGACAGTGGCGTTGGGTCACCGGATAGCAGAGCATCGCCGCAGCACACACACCAGACAGGACTGTGCCGACAACGCAACCCCGTTGGAGTAACATGACCCTAATAAATGCACCGAAAATGCTCTGGTCTATCTCCATTATTTATAATAATAAAAAAATGAAAGAACAACTGAGATGAGGGAAAGGAGTGAGGCGTCTGTTAGGGTCCCCGTGCAATACGCCCGGTGCGGTGACTGACCTCTGCGCCGCTAGCTGGAGAGCTGGTTCACCCGGCTGACGACCTTCTGTACCTCCTCGGCGGAGAGCGGGTGGCCGTTGGTGGCCCGCCGCAGCACGTCCCGGTAGCCGGCCGCCCCATCCGGCGACACGCCCTGGGGAGTCATAGCATAACACTCAGGCAGGTTCAGGTTTCAGTCCGACACACAGAACCGTCCGGCGACACGCCCTGGGGGCGACACATGGGCGCGCTCAGGGCTCAGGTACAGGTCTCGCGAGATTAAGCGGTAGGTTTTGCACTTTTACATTTCCGGTTATATCTCAGAAACTAATCGATCTACGATGAAGCCATTTTACACGATCATGGCCGGCTTGTTACCCTACAAGTCGATCGCATCTTCAACACTTAAAAGCTTAAGACGACGAAGATATAGCCTGAAGTAAACTAAATTTTCTAGGTGCAAAACCTACCGCTAAAACCCGCGAGCCCTGTACCATGCACAAGTGCGCCGGGTGCAGTGTCTGTGTGTCCCTGACTGACCTGCAGCGGTGACGCCGTCACAGAAAGCACCTGTTCATTGCCCAATGGATCCAGCCCAGTTCCGGCCGGCAGAGTGCCCGCACGTACGCAGCCAGTGTTACGGTCTGTGTTCGATCTATGTTACGGTCTGTGTTCAATCTATTTTACGCCCTGTGTAACGAGCTGCGTTACGGCTTGTGTTACGGTCTGTGTTACATACCCTGTTCTGGGCGGTCTCCACCTTGACCCTCTTAGCGTCCCAGAGTCGGTACTGGTAGAGGTGCGCGTTCTCTGCCGAGACGTCCCGCAGGTAAACGAGCAGGTTCTGTAGGCCGACCAGCGTCTCAGCTGGCACCTGAGAAGGTCAGGGGAGGGTAGGGGAGGTCAGTGGTGTACTGATGTCTGACATAGACCAGCGGACAGGGGGGAGGGGAAAGGGAGAGGAGTCTGGTGGCGCAGTAGGACCGTTCCGCGCTTGAAAGTGGACACATCTGAGGACCGTTCCGCGCGCGCTGACACTGCCTCTAGAACCGTTCTGCGAGCAGTCAGACATGCAGACCGGATTGATGTTTTGAAACTTTGACATAATAAACTTTAATTAATTCGACACAGGTAGCCTAACCACATGTGTTTTTTTATGTCGCGGACAAAAAAGTGGGGATTGTTAGGGTTAAGCAGGGAGTCACCGATGTTAGATCCCTCTCTGGGTCCTTTCATAGGTCACGGTCCTGACCCGAGATAGCTGAGCTGTGTCGCAGCTCTGACCTCAGACAGCTGAACTGTGCACGCCGTCGGCTCGGCCGTCAGTCGCCACAGCCGCTGACGCCAGTGTCCAAACAGCTACAAACAATATCCGGCCCTGTATAGCAGGATAAGCCATCAGAGGCGGGAGTGATCAATGGAGGGACGCGAAACACTAACGCCAAGGGGATGACAACTGCTGAGGAATAAAGAAACTACATGCAGGTACACTGGGAACACGTCATGCTGGAGTTGACGTGTTCCAAGCCCGTCCTGTACCATGCAGCCCGTTCCGGTGATCACTCCCGCCTCTGATGGCTTATCCTGCTATACAGGGCCGGATATTGTTTGGAGCTGTTTGGACACTGGCGTAAGCGGCTGTGGCGACTGACGGCCGAGCCGACGGCGTGCACAGCTCTGCTGTCTGAGGTCAGGGCTGCGACACAGCTCAGCTATCTCGGGTCAGGACCGTGACCCCCTATGAAAAGACCCAGAGAGGGATCTAACATCGGTGACTCCCTGCTTAACCCTAACAATCCCTACTTTTTTCTCCGCGCTATAAAAAAACACATGCGAGTTATAAAAAACACATCCCTATCAACCAGTCCCAAACAGTGTACCAAATTTGAGCGCAATCGGCGTGGCAGTTCAGGGTTCAAGATAAATGAGCAACCCTAAATCGCTACTGCAGCAGAATAACGAACACTCTTGGCCCTTCACGTCGCACGTGTCACGACGCTCACCATGATACATCAGTTGTAGTCAATAACTCACCAAGATACATCAGTTGTAGTCAATAACGAGATGGAAGGGATAGGATTACGCGCAACAAAGAGTAACGCAGGTCAATCAGCCCAGCGGTTGCTGACTTACAAGCCTATTAAAAACGTTACAGGAATACGCTTCGCTAGCTCAATCGTAATAGAGTAGAGTCATTACATATATGCAATTGCTACTATTTCCTGGTTTTCTTTATAGGCCAAGGCTTGGTAACTGATAACTCTGCTGCCCTGTAATGGGTCCGGCCCGCTGTGGCGAGTGAAGACACTCGCCCTGACTGACTGGACCGCCAGCCGAGACGC
The DNA here is from genome assembly GCF_019059575.1 of Amphibalanus amphitrite. Lineage (NCBI taxonomy): Eukaryota > Metazoa > Arthropoda > Thecostraca > Balanomorpha > Balanidae > Amphibalanus > Amphibalanus amphitrite. The sequence continues at coordinate 1,101,613 of NW_024881563.1, forward strand.
TGCTGACTCTGGTGGTGAATGGTGAGCGGAAGAGGAGAAAGTTTACGCCAAAGCTGAAGCAACTCTACATTGCTGTACAGCTAATACGCTTTTCACCTGGTGGCCAGTAGAGGAACTAACAGTTACTACAACTGACCGTCAGAAGCACCCAACACACACCGTGCCGCTCCCAGTAACGTACCAGGATGTAGAACCCAGTCGGGCAGCGCTCCGGCGTCCGGCGGCCGACGCTGGTCCAGCAGTGACAGCAGCCGGCCGGCGCTGGCCTCCGGCGCCGTCAGACAGGCGTTCACGGCCACCACCCTGACGGACAGACGTTACACGGTCAGCAGAGAGCCGACACTCGGTCAGCGGACAGTGGCGTTGGGTCACCAGATAGCAGAGCATCGCCGCAGCACACAGACCAGACAGGACTGTGCCGACAACGCAACCCCGTTGGAGTAACATGACCCTAATAAATGCACCGAAAATGCTCTGGTCTATCTCCATTATTTATAATAATAAAAAAATGAAAGAACAACTGAGATGAGGGAAAGGAGTGAGGCGTCTGTTAGGGTCCCCGTGCAATACGCCCGGTGCGGTGACTGACCTCTGCGCCGCTAGCTGGAGAGCTGGTTCACCCGGCTGACGACCTTCTGTACCTCCTCGGCAGAGAGCGGGTGGCCGTTGGTGGCCCGCCGCAGCACGTCCCGGTAGCCGGCCGCCCCATCCGGCGACACGCCCTGGGGAGTCATAGCAGAACACTCAGGCAGGTTCAGGTTTCAGTCCGACACACAAAACCGTCCGGCGACACGCCCTGGGGGCGACACATGGGCGCGCTCAGGGCTCAGGTACAGGTCTCGCGAGATTAAGCGGTAGGTTTTGCACTTTTACATTTCCGGTTATATCTCAGAAACTAATCGATCTACGATGAAGCCATTTTACACGATCATGGCCGGCTTGTTACCCTACAAGTCGATCGCATCTTCAACACTTAAAAGCTTAAGACGACGAAGATATAGCCTGAAGTACACTAAATTTTCTAGGTGCAAAACCTACCGCGAAAACCCGCGAGCCCTGTACCATGCACAAGGGCGCCGGGTGCAGTGTCTGTGTGTCCCTGACTGACCTGCAGCGGTGACGCCGTCACAGAAAGCACCTGTTCATTGCCCAATGGATCCAGCCCAGTTCCGGCCGGCAGAGTGCCCGCACGTACGCAGCCAGTGTTACGGTCTGTGTTCGATCTATGTTACGGTCTGTGTTCAATCTTCTTCTTCTTCTTCTTCTTCGTGTTATCGGGGCAAGAGGCACGATGTCCTGTAGGGCCCGTTCTCGCCGATTTCCATAACTTCACTTAGTACTCAGTCTGTTACAGGAGTGGAGTACCAGATCGACTCCCAGTGCGCATCCAGCCTGTTCTTAAAGATGTTGACTGAGGGCGAATGTACAATTTCTGCTGGAAGCCCGTTCCAATCGTTAATACACCGTACAGAAAATGAATTCAGTCTGGCACGACAGGTTGCACGAGGCTTCCGTAGTTTAAGTGTGTGACCCCGAGTTCGCCTTTCAGGATTCGTTGCCAGAAGCTCTGAAGGATCAGTATCAACGTGGCCGTGCAGCATCTTGTATGCGTGAATCATATCCATGCGTCTACGCCGATAATACAGTGACGGGAGCTTCAGTCTCTTCAGCCTTTCAGGATATGGAAGGTGGCGGATGCTCACCACTAACCGGGTGGCTCTTCTTTGGACCCTTTCGACTGCCTTCTGATCAGCTCTATTGAACGGACCCCAAACAAGACTGCTGAACTCCAGGTGAGGCCGCACGAGAGATTTGAACAGAAGAGGCAGGGTAAATTCATCTAAAAAGGCGAAGGACCGGCGGATGACCGCAAGAACTTGAGACGCTTTGAAGACCGCCGTAGACGCTTCCTGTCGAAACTTCAAGATTGAGTCGACCTGCACACCCAAGTCTCTCTCGACTGACGTGTTTGTCAGTCTGTCCGACCCCATTTGAAATGAGTGGTGGTCCTTGGCTGCACCAACATGAAGCACTTTGCACTTATTCTCGTTAAAAGGCTGCTGCCAAGTTCTAGACCATTCCACGAGGGCGTTCAGGTCTGCCTGCAATGTCCGCACATCATGTTCAGAAGAGATGCCTGAGAACAGCTTTGTGTCATCCGCGAACATTCGCACATTTGAAGTGACAGCATCTGGCAAGTCATTGACATAAAGCAAGAAGAGCAATGGGCCCAACACTGAGCCTTGGGGCACACCACTGCGCACAGGGACCAAGTCTGACAGGTTTCCATATAGGGACACTTGCTGCATTCTATCTTCCAGGAATGACTCAATCCAAGACAACACTCGGTCACCAATACCATAACAGCGCAGCTTGCCTATCAGTCTCTTGTGTGGGACGGAGTCGAACGCCTTTCGGAAGTCAAGGTAAATCACTTCGACCTCCGTCTTGTCCTCCAACAGGCGGCTCCATGAGTCTATAGAGTCAAGCAGTTGCGTGTCACAAGATCGCTTCGGGCGGAAGCCATGTTGGTCCTTGGACAGCAGGTCATTTGACAGCAAATGGTCCATTAAACAATCACGGATGAGCGACTCAAGAATCTTACAGGGAACAGATGTGAGGCTGACAGGTCTATAGTTTCTTGGGTCTTCCTTTTCACCTTTCTTAAAGATGGGTATGACTTTACCGTGCTTCCAGTCTGCAGGAATAGACCCAGTTTCCGCGATTTTCGGAACAGTAATGTCAAGGGAAGGGAGAGAGGACCACTCAACTCCCTTAAAACGCGGGGGTGAATGTCATCAGCTCCTGGGGCAATCTATTTTACGCCCTGTGTAACGACCTGCGTTACGGCTTGTGTTACCGTCTGTGTTACATACCCTGTTCTCGGCGGTCTCCAACTTGACCCTCTTAGCGTCCCAGAGTCGGTACTGGTAGAGGTGCGCGTTCTCTGCCGAGACGTCCCGCAGGTGAACGAGCAGGTTCTGTAGGCCGACCAGCGTCTCAGCTGGCACCTGAGCAGATCAGGGGAGGGTAGGGGAGGTCAGTGGTGTACTGGTGTCTGACATAGACCAGCGGACAGGGGGGAGGGGAGAGGGAGAGGAGTCTGGTGGCGCAGTAGGACCGTTTCGCGCTTGAAAGTGGACACATCTGAGGACCGTTCCGCGCGCGCTGACACTGCCTCTAGAACCGTTCTGCGAGCAGTCAGACATGCAGACCGGATTGATGTTTTGAAACTTTGACATAATAAACTTAAATTAATTCGACACAGGTAGCCTAACCGCATGTGTTTTTTATATCGCGGACAAAAAAGTGGGGATTGTTAGGGTTAAGCAGGGAGTCACCGATGTTAGATCCCTCTCTGGGTCCTTTCATAGGTCACGGTCCTGACCCGAGATAGCTGAGGTGTGTCGCAGCCCTGACCTCAGACAGCTGAGCTGTGAACGCCGTCGGCTCGGCCGTCAGTCGCCACAGCCGCTGACGCCAGTGTCCAAACAGCTCCAAACAATATCCGGCCCTGTATAGCAGGATAAGCCATCAGAGGCGGGAGTGATCAATGGAGGGACGCGAAACACTAACGCCAAGGGGATGACAACTACTGAGGAATAAAGAAACTACATGCAGGTACACTGGGAACACGTCATGCTGGAGTTGACGTGTTCCCAGCCCGTCCTGTACCATGCAGCCCGTTCCGGTGATCACTCCCGCCTCTGATGGCTTATCCTGCTATACAGGGCCGGATATTGTTTGGAGCTGTTTGGACACTGGCGTAAGCGGCTGTGGCGACTGACGGCCGAGCCGACGGCGTGCACAGCTCAGCTGTCTGAGGTCAGGGCTGCGACACAGCTCAGCTATCTCGGGTCAGGACCGTGACCCCCTATGAAAAGACCCAGAGAGGGATCTAACATCGGTGACTCCCTGCTTAACCCTAACAACCCCTACTTTTTTCTCCGCGCTATAAAAAAAACACATGCGAGTTATAAAAAACACATCCCCATCAACCAGTCCCAAACAGTGTACCAAATTTGAGCGCAATCGGCGTGGCAGTTCAGGGTTCAAGATAAATGAGCAACCCTAAATCGCTACTGCAGCAGAATAACGAACACTCTTGGCCCTTCACGTCGCACGTGTCACGACGCTCACCATGATACATCAGTTGTAGTCAATAACTCACCAAGATACATCAGTTGTAGTCAATAACGAGATGGAAGGGATAGGATTACGCGCAACAAAGAGTAACACAGGCCAATCAGCCCAGCGGTTGCTGACTTACAAGCCTATTAAAAACGTTACAGGAATACGCTTCGCTAGCTCAATCGTAATAGAGTAGAGTCATTACATATGTGCAATTGCTACTATTTCCTGGTTTTCTTTATAGGCCAAGGCTTGGTAACTGATAACTCTGCTGCCCTGTAATGGGTCCGGCCCGCTGTGGCGAGTGAAGACACTCGCCCTGACTGACTGGACCGCCAGCCGAGACGCTGCTGACTCTGGTGGTGAATGGTGAGCGGAAGAGGAGAAAGTTTTCGCCAAAGCTGAAGCAACTCTACATTGCTGTACAGCTAATACGCTTTTCACCTGGTGGCCAGTAGAGGAACTAACAGTTACTACAACTGACCGTCAGAAGCACCCAACACACACCGTGCCGCTCCCAGTAACGTACCAGGATGTAGACCCCAGTCGGGCAGCGCTCCGGCGTCCGGCGGCCGCAGCTGGTCCAGCAGTGACAGCAGCCGGCCGGCGCTGCTCTCCGGCGCCGTCAGACAGGCGTTCACGGCCACCACCCTGACGGACAGACGTTACACGGTCAGCAGAGAGCCGACACTCGGTCAGCGGACAGTGGCGTTGGGTCACCGGATAGCAGAGCATCGCCGCAGCACACAGACCAGACAGGACTGTGCCGACAACGCAACCCCGTTGGAGTAACATGACCCTAATAAATGCACCGAAAATGCTCTGGTCTATCTCCATTATTTATAACCAGTAAAACGCCTTTTGGGGTAAGAACGAGCGAGCGAGATAGTGAGCCCTGCACGTGCGGAAGGGCGAGAGGGTGCTTCCAACGGGCTTGCACAAAGCACCCTTCTAACCGGTCGCTAGCGGTGTGCCAAATTTGAACGCAATCGGCCTAGCCGTTCCTGAGATCTGGAAGCGGCATTCTGCACGTGCGCACGTGTAAACGGGGTCCAAAATGACTTTTGCACGGCACCCTACTAACTGGTCCCCAACCGTGTATCAAATTTGAGCGCAATCGGCCCAGCCGTTCTCGAGATCTGGAAACGCCCCCTGCACGTGCGCACGTGCAGTAGCACCCTAACCGCAACACATGGGAATGCATTGCCTGGTGGGTGCCTACCTGTATGCCAAGTTTCAGCGAAATCGCCCCAGTAATTACCGAGTTACTGAAATGGGAACAAATTTGGCACCTCTTATTGTTGTATTTTGCACGTGCACTGGGGGTGACTCACATGCATCGAGAGTATCCTATTTTGGGTAGAAGGGATGCTGCTACCCTACAAAAATTACCGCAAGTCAATCGCCCAAGCGGCTGCTGAGATATGAGCCTCTCAAAATCACTACTTTTGCAAAACAGCTTGAACCTCCTTGACTTTTCACGTGGCACGTGCCACGACGGTCACTGAGATGTATCAAAAGTAGTCAATTACGGGGTAGAAGGGATGGGGCTACCCAACAAAAAAGACCGCAGGCCAATCGGTCCAGCGGTTGCTGAGATATAAGCCTCTCAAAAGCGTTACAGGCCGGGCCGGGCCGGGCCGGGCCGCTCATACTAAGATTTTTCCGTTATATTGAAAAGACTCACTTCGCTCGCTGCGCTCGCTCGCTCGTAATAATAAAAAAATGAAAGAACAACTGAGATGAGGGAAAGGAGTGAGACGTCTGTTAGGGTCCCCGTGCAATACGCCCGGTGCGGTGACTGACCTCTGCGCCGCTAGCTGGAGAGCTGGTTCACCCGGCTGACGACCTTCTGTACCTCCTCGGCGGAGAGCGGGTGGCCGTTGGTGGCCCGCCGCAGCCCGTCCCGGTAGCCGGCCGCCCCATCCGGCGACACGCCCTGGGGAGTCATAGCATAGCACTCAGGCAGGTTCAGGTTTCAGTCCAACACACAGAACCGTCCGGCGACACGCCCTGGGGGCGACACATGGGCGCGCTCAGGGCTCAGGTACAGGTCTCGCGAGATTAAGCGGTAGGGTTTGCACTTTTACATTTCCGGTTATATCTCAGAAACTAATCGATCTACGATGAAGCCATTTTACACGATCATGGCCGGCTTGTTACCCAACAAGTCGATCGCATATTCAACACTTAAAAGCTTAAGACGACGAAGATATAGCCTGAAGTACACTAAATTTTCTAGGTGCAAAACCTACCGCTAAAACCCGCGAGCCCTGTACCATGCACAAGGGCGCCGGGTGCGTGATGATGATGATTTGGTGTTTTAGGGCGCACCAGCAACGAGGCTATATGGCGCCCATATCTAACCAATCTTCCTCAAAGTCGGGGGTTAAAAATCACCTGAAGCCCGGAGGCCGTGATGAACGAAAAGAGGCGAAAGGAATCGAGAAAAGGGGAGTCGTCGCGGAGAAGTGTTCTCAAAGAGAGCTGGGGGCCACGCAATCCAAAAAACCGCAATCGCTCAGCGTCCAGTCTCGGGCACTCGACCAAGACGTGTCGGACCGAAAGTCGGTCACCACATCTGGTACAAATAGGCCTGGAGCCAACGCCGATAAGGAACCCATGGGTGCCATAAGTGTGCCCGGTACGAAGCCGGCAGAGGACCACCTCCTCGCGTCGCGATCTGCGTGAGGCCGACAACCAGGTAGCTAAACCTGGCTTGATACGTAAAAGTTTGTTACCGTGGGATTGGCTCCAGGCCTCCTGCCACTTTCCGAGGAGGAAAGAGCCCACCGCCGGTACAAAGTCCCTGGCGGGTAGAGGGAATCGGCGGGAGCACGGATACTGCGCAGCATGGTTCGCAGCTCGGTCCGCCCGTTCGTTGCCGTGAATACCGACGTGGCTAGGGATCCAGCAAAAAGACACCGACGTACCCTCTCGGTCGAGGGCTGTCACACGAAGAAGAATCTCCTGTGCGAGGGGGTCAGAAGGATAGAATTGTGACAAGGACTGGAGACCACTCAATGAGTCAGAAAGAATAACATATGACCGAGCGGGATTAATCTCGATAAAACACAGGAGTTTGAGGATAGCGACCAATTCGCAGGAAAAAACGGATGCATGTTTAGGTAAGGTAAAACACCGCACAGCGTCGCCGCAGACGAAAGCACACCCGGCACCGTCATCAGTCCTTTGAGCCGTCAGTATAACAGGCTATGTAGTCAGAGTACCTTGAAATATGTTCCAGCGCACGAGCCTTTAAAACAGCTGGAGGGATGTCGCCTTTTCTCACATCGGTGAGGGAAAGGTCCACCTTTGGCGGGACTTGTCTCCACGGTGGGACAGATGGCCACTCCTTACGCATGATCCCCCGAAGTTTAATTTGAGCTTCCGAGAGCAGCGATTGCATACGAGAGCAGAAAGGGGGGTAGCGGACAGTACGTGCACCTTCTCCGGTTCTGAAAAGCGCCAGGTTGGCACGTGAGAAAACTGCATCATAGGCAGGGTGGGAAGGCAACTGGCGGAGTTTTATGGTATATCTCATGCCCAGTAGCTGGCGACGCAAGGCAAGAGGTGGCTCGTGGGCCTCTACAAGGAGGCTGGCTACTGGGGTGGTCCGGAACGCACCAGTGGCAATACGGAGAGCAGTATGGTGCACAGAGTCCAGAATACGTTTCGAGGTCTCTGTGGCGTTATCGTATATAAAACAGCCGTAGTCAAGTCTAGAACGGACAAGAGCACGATAAAGCAAGAGCAGTGTCTTACGATCCGCCCCATAGCAGGTACGCGCAACACATTTCAAAACATTCATAGCTCGAAAACATCGGTCGCGGAGCTCTTTCAGGTGAGTGCGGTAGGTAAGACGGCTGTCTATTACCATCCCAAGAAACTTCACCTCCGACTTCACAGGGATCACTGCACCCCTTAGCCTGACAGAGAAGTCAGGGCAATTACGGCGAAAACGGCAAAAGTGGACACCTACAGTTTTGGCTGTCGAGAATCGTAGTCCGTTAACAGCACTCCAGTTTTCTAATCTTTTAATTGCCAACTGGAGCTGTCTCTCTACTATACGTGTGGTTGCACCACTGGCCCAGATAGAGAAGTCATCCACAAAAAGGGCACGGCCAATGGAAGGGGGCAGGTGATCGGCAATATCGTTAATCATTACCCCGAACAGCACAACACTTAGGACTCCTCCTTGGGGGACACCGTTGACCTGGGGGAACTGCTCTGAGAGGTTGCCACCGACACGGACTCTGAAAGACCGGTTAGATAAAAAGCTGGCGAGGAAATGGCCCATTGTACCGCGTATACCGTACTTGAAAAGCTTTTGTAAAATACCGAAACGCCAAGTGGTATCATACGCAGCCTCAATGTCGAAAAACAATGCACCAATGTGTCGCTTCCGCCTAAATGCGCAACGAACCTCGGTATCAAGGGCTAAAATGTGGTCTACTGTGCTCCGATACTTTCTGAAACCGCACTGCGAGTTAGATAAAACACCTTGTTCCTCCAGAAACCAGACGAGACGCGCGTTTACAACTCGCTCAAGCAGCTTGCCCAGGGCAGATGTCAACGCAATAGGGCGGTAGTGAAGCGGATCAAGCCCGCTTTTACCAGCCTTCAGCACCGGGATAATGATGGCCGTCCGCCATGTTTCGGGATACAGCCCTCTTTCCCAGAGCGCATTGAAAAGATGGAGCAATGCTTCAAGTCCCGGTGACGGGAGACGCCGAAGCATCTCATTGTGTACAAGATCAGGGCCTTCTGCGACACACTTCAGGCCACCTATAGCGGACTTTAACTCTTCCATAGTAAAGGGATCATTGTAGCTAAAATGTTGTGATGTGTTAAAATTGACGCCAGTCGATTCGCACCGAGCACGATGGCGGGCGAAGTCGGGGTCAGAACAGTCACCGACACAGCGGTCATGTAACGCACGGCCTATTTCGTACGCTACATCAGCTGGGTTCGACACATTTCTGCCAAACACACTCAGAACAGGAAGAGGGGATGAGGAGAAACGACCTGATATACGTTTTATACGGGACCAAACCTCGGAGATTGGCGTGGATCTGTTAAGCTGGCTGATGTATTCCACCCAGGATTCGTGTTTAGCTTTCTTGACCGTCCACCTAGCGAACGCTCTGGCTTTTCTAAACGCGATCATGTTTGCGGTGGTGCAGTTATGCCTGAAAGCGCGCAGCGCTCGTTTCCGCGCTCTGATGGCGTCTCGACACGCATCGGACCACCATGGGACCGGCCGGCGAGAAGGCGCCCCCGATGTACGAGGAATGGATGCCTTGGCTGCTTCAATGAGTAAGGAGGTGAAATCGGTTACTGACAGATCATCTGTAGGGTCAGATGAGAGAGCATCCTCCAAGCACGTTTGAAATTTCTCCCAGTCTGCCCTCCGCAGGTTCCATCTCGGTGGCCGGCAGCCAACCGAGGGCCGCTCACGCAGTTCAAGCCATATGGGGAAATGGTCACTACCAAAAGAGTCCGCGTCCACTCGCCACGTAAAAAGCGGCACAAGGTGTGGACTGACAAGGCTGAGATCTAGAACTGATGAATGTCCCGACGGCATGGTGAAATGGGTAGCAGCACCAGTGTTTAAAACACAAAGGCCCTCCTCGTCTATCAAGGACGCTAAAAGTCGACCGCGTGTACACACAGAATCACATCCCCATGCAGAGTGGTGAGAGTTAAAATCACCCAGAAGCATCACAGGTGGAGGGAGCTCGGCAATTAGCCGGCGTAATTCCAGAAGAGGAAGAGCTGCGCCAGGGGGACAGTAAAGTGAGCACACAGTGACGTCACGCTGGCCTAGATGAATGCGGACCGCTACCGCCTGAAGGGGCGAGCTTAAATCAATACATCTCGCAGGCACGGCGTTATGGACCAGAACCATAACACCTCCGTGCGCGACGGTTTCAGTAGCAAGGTCCCTGCGAAAAACCGAAAATCCTTTCATGGGGAACCTGGACTCAGATCTGAGTTTGGTTTCTTGGATGCAAGCAACCAAAGGTCGCTGAGAGCGGATTAGTGCTTGCAGTTCTGGAGTGCTAGAACGCAAGCCTCTGCAGTTCCACTGCAGGATAAAACGTGTTATTGCTGTAGTTTTGAGCGCTTGGGGTAAGCGAAAGGTGTCTAAAACTGGCGACTTTGACTTGAGTTAAAAAAAGGCGGGGACTTAAAAATGCTCCTCGCCACCGGGGCCCGGGCCACCGCCAAAGGCTACCTTTGGATGGCCCTCGCGGAGCCGTCCATCGGCCGACCTAGGCCGGCCCGTAGCTCCCGGTTGAAACTTCAGCCGCGAGCGGGGGCTACCATCGTTTGACGGAGATAACTCCCACGGAAGTGTGCGCTTCGTGGGGCGGCCCGGGGCGGGCGGCGGCCCCGCCGGTCTCGGCTCCGATGGTGGTGTGCATGGCGGGGGTTGGGGTCCCGACCCCTCGCCCGAGGTGGGCACCGGAGGGGCACCAGAAGGACGCTGTGAATGGGGTGGAGGGAGTGGAGGAAGTGGAGGGGGTGGAGGGGGTGGTGGTGGCGGTGGGAGCGGGGGTGGGGGAGAAGGTGGAGGGGGCGGAGGAGGTGGAGGGGGCGGAGGAGGTGGAGGGGGCGGAGGTGGAGGAGGGGGTGGAGGGGTAGGGGGAGGTCCCATCAGAGATGACGGGGCCGCCCCCGGCCCACCAGGACCTCCACAGACAGAGGACGCTCGACGCTCCTCAAGAGCCTGGGCCATCCTCCGCCCTAGTCTGGCGTCCTGCTCAAGCCGCTCCTCCCGACCGCGGCGCAGAGCCGCCATGACTGCAGTCTCCCTGGGCGGGGGTCGACGGATCTCCGGAGACGTGAACGGGGCCCGTTCGACAGAGCGCGGCGGTGGGGGCGGGCCCCGGCGACGACCCCGGGCGAGGGTCCACTCACCACCCCGCGGCGTGGCCGTATCCTCGGGGGCGGCTGAAGCCTCCACCCCCGCCCCAGTCTCATCCTCTCTTCCTCCCCCACGGGAGGGGGACGAGACTCCTCGCCTCCTGCTTGGCGACGTCTGCGTGGCGGAGCACGACAACGCTTTAGGGGGCTCCTGTTGAACTGATGAGTTGCTGTGACTGTTGGCATCTGGGACAAAGCAGAAGCCGAATGACTTCAGAATCGCTATTAACTGACCGATGCTGTTGTTGGTATCAGTTTCAGTGGGGCAGCGCTGTCTAGAACCGTTGGCCACACTAGCATAAGACCGCTTGGGATGGAGGGCAGCAAAGCGGTCTCGGGCCTGACGAAATGACAGCCTTTCGGTGACCTTCAGGGACATTATTTCTTTTTCTCTCTGGAGGGCCGGGCATCGCCCATCAAACGAGGAATGTGGAGTCTGAGAGTCGTCACAATTGACGCATCTCAACTCGGACGACGAACATTCGGCACTGCTATGGTCATTTGCCGCACAGCTCCCGCATGCTGGTCTGTTCCGACAGCTGTCTCGAGTGTGACCGAATCGGAGACACTGAAAACAACGCATGGGACTCGGGACATATGGTCGAACTTTCACGGACAGATATCCTATCATCACCTCCCTCGGCAGTTCCAGCGAGTTGAAAGTCAAAATGATACTGTGCGTGGGTGCGAGAGCGCCACTTCTCTTGGTGTAGATGCGGCGGGCGGCGGAGACCCCAAACTGTGACAGGCCTTCGGCGATCTCGTCGTTTTGCATGCCCTCCAGATCGTCGCAAAAAATGACCCCTCGGCTGGAATTTTTCGTGCGATGCGGCGAAACGCTGACCGAAAGGTTTACTTCCTTCCTGCCCTGCTGATCCTTAACTGTGTATGTGAAGTGAGTAGCTTTCAGGGCCCTTTCCGCCTCTCTATCGTCAACAAACTCTACTTCGATGCCTCCGTCTCTAAGTTTTTCACACCTCGCAATCTTACCAAATCTGTCACAGCCCTCTCGTCTCTGAAAGGGAGACAGCGACGCGAGTTTTCGTTCGTCGGATGTGAATATAAGAACTTTTGGTCGTGCTCCACCGACTGCACTAGGTGCAAGGGGTTCAGCCGAGGCTGTGGTCCGTGGGGGTGCCAAGTGAGAATCCATGGAAAGTGTAATTGTTTCGGTCCCGCAGCCTCCCACCCACCTCGGAGCCCAACTGGGGGACGGCCACACTCCCCCGTAGGGTGGTGGTCCGCCAGGAGTACTGCAGGACTATACGGGGGCCGGGACGCCAAAAGCAGCAAGACGAAGCCGCCGGGTACGGGGCCGCGTGAGCCGCGGCCGCCGCAGAGCCATGCGGCACGGGACCGGACCTGATCCCGCGCGCGGACATGGATACGGTGGCGCTAAGCCCCGCGCTGAAGGAATCAGGCGGCCCCTGCACCCGGCGGCAACCCCCCGCATACCCGTCGCCCAGCCCCCTTGACCCCGATTAGCCAGTGCCGCACAGGGCGACGCCTGACCGGCCGATTTCCCTCATGCGAGGCCAACATGGGGCATCCCGCAGATCCGGGGATTGGCGCCAAAGGCATGTGTTGGAAGGCTGCCCCGACTAACCCGCAGGGCAGCCCCCTCAACGCCCAGACATCCTCTCCCCGGTCTTTGGGCCGAAGGTACGGCTAGACCGATAAAACCAGGGGAACCAGAGAACAAAGAAGATGAGCGAGTGCAAAAAAAAACTGGGGGAAGCGTGCGAAACCGATGAGGCAAGCAGCCTGCAAGAACGGTACAGCGTAGGAAAACTGAAAACGCAATCAACGCGAGTATCCGCAAAAAAGGCAACAGACAGGTACAAAACAACCAAGAGCAATTCACGTGAAAAGAGTGCAATGCAGCAAACTGGCAATGGAATCGTGCACAAGGAAGATAAGCAAGTGTAAAAAAAACAACAACAAAAAAAACTGGGGAAGCGTGCGGAACCGGTGAGGCAAGCAGCCTGCAAGACCGGTACAGCGCAAGAAGACTGAAAACGCAGCCAATGCCAGTGACCGCAAAAGAAATATGGGCAACAAACGGGTACAAGACGACCAAGAGCAATTCACGTGAGAAGATGGCACGATTAGAGACTGGAATCGCATTATGCAATGGAATCGTGCACAGAGAAGATGAGCAAGTGTTAAAAAAAAACTGGGAAGCGTGCGAAACCGATGAGGTAAGCAACCAAATGAGTGCAAACCAGCCAGGTGAGAAGACGGCAACGAGGCCGACTGGCAATGGCATTGGGCAAACATCAAATCCAGCAAATGTGGGCAAAGTCAAGATCACACATATGGCAATCAACGCGAGTATCCGCAAAAAAGGCACCAGACAGGTACAAAACAACCAAGAGCAATTCACGTGAAAAGAGTGCAATGCAGCAAACTGGCAATGGAATCGTGCACAAGGAAAATAAGCAAGTGTAAAAAAAACTGGGGAAGCGTGCGGAACCGGTGAGGCAAGCAGCCTGCAAGACCGGTACAGCGCAAGAAGACTGAAAACGCAGCCAATGCCAGTGACCGCAAAAGAAATATGGGCAACAAACGGGTACAAGACGACCAAGAGCAATTCACGTGAGAAGATGGCACGATTAGAGACTGGAATCGCATTATGCAATGGAATCGTGCACAGAGAAGATGAGCAAGTGTTAAAAAAAAAAAAAAACTGGGAAGCGTGCGAAACCGATGAGGAAGGCAACCAAATGAGTGCAAACAGCCAGGAGAAATTCGCGTGAGAAGACGGCAACGCGGCCGACTGGCAATGGCATTGTGCAAACATCAAATCCAGCAAATGTGGGCAAAGTCAAGATTACACATATGTGTATCTAGGGCTGAGGGGGGGGGGGCGCTATTCCACTTCACCCGAGTGTGTCCGTGCGGTGCGTGAGAATGCAGAAAAGGCAACCAATGAAAATGCTCGCAAGAAAGCTGGGCAACAGACAAGTGCAAAAACTTAGTGCAAACCACGTGAGAAGACGGCAAGGCAGTATAAGCTGGCAGTGAGAAGAAACACCCGGAAGGAGCGGAACCGGGCGCAAAAAAAAGACACTCATCAGACACAAAGGGAAAAAAAGAAACCAAGAAAGGTCTGACTTGTCGTCTATCAATCCAGGGTCGAGTCCGGTTGTAATCGAGCATGAGTCAAGCTGGGGCCGAGGGGGCGCTACTCCCCTTGCTGGCGGAGGTCAGAGCCGCCGCAGGACGCGGGCCCAAGGAACCCAGGCCACCGCCAGCCCCCTGCGGGGCCAATCTTGCAGAAAATCCATCCGACAATCAAATCAGAGCCGAGGTCAAACGCAAGTCAAGCTGGGGCCGAGGGGGCGCTACTCCCCTTACTGGCCGAAGTCACAGCCGCCGCGAGGCCAGAGCCCAATGGTCCCGGCCAAGCAACGGCTCTGACCACGGTCAGCCCCCTGCGGGGCGCCGGATGCAGTGTCTGTGTGTCCCTGACTGACCTGCAGCGGTGACGCTGTCACAGAAAGTACCTGTTCATTGCCCAATGGATCCAGCCCAGTTCCGGCCGGCCGAGTGCCCGCACGTGCGCAGCCAGTGTTACGGTCTGTGTTCGATCTATGTTACGGTCTGTGTTCAATCTATTTTACGCCCTGTGTAACGACCTGCGTTACGGCTTGTGTTACGGTCTGTGTTACATACCCTGTTCTGGGCCGTCTCCACCTTGACCCTCTTAGCGTCCCAGAGTCGGTACTGCTAGAGGTGCGCGTTCTCTGCCGAGACGTCCCGCAGGTAAACGAGCAGGTTCTGTAGGCCGACCAGCGTCTCAGCTGGCACCTGAGAAGGTCAGGGGAGGGTAGGGGAGGTCAGTGGTGTACTGGTGTCTGACATAGACCAGCGGACAGGGGGAGGGGAGAGGGAGAGGAGTCTGGTGGCGCAGTAGGACCGTTCCGCGCTTGAAAGTGGACACATCTGAGGACCGTTCCGCGCGCGCTGACACTGCCTCTAGAACCGTTCTGCGAGCAGTCAGACATGCAGACCGGATTGATGTTTTGAAACTTTGACATAATAAACTTTAATTAATTCGGCACAGGTAGCCTAACCGCATGTGTTTTTTATATCGCGGACAAAAAAGTGGGGATTGTTAGGGTTAAGCAGGGAGTCACCGATGTTAGATCCCTCTCTGGGTCCTTTCATAGGTCACGGTCTTGACCCGAGATAGCTGAGCTTTGTTGCAGCTCTGACCTCAGACAGCTGAGCTGTGCACGCCGTCGGCTCGGCCGTCAGTCGCCACAGCCGCTGACGCCAGTGTCCAAACAGCTCCAAACAATATCCGGCCCTGTATAGCAGGATAAGCCATCAGAGGCGGGAGTGATCAATGGAGGGACGCGAAACACTAACGCCAAGGGGATGACAGCTGCTGAGGAATAAAGAAACTACGTGCAGGTACACTGGGAACACGTCATGCTGGAGTTGACGTGTTCCCAGCCAATCCTGTACCATGCAGCCCGTTCCGGTGATCACAACCGCCTCTGATGGCTTATCCTGCTATACAGGGCCGGATATTGTTTGGAGCTGTTTGGACACTGGCGTCAGCGGCTGTGGCGACTGACGGCCGAGCCGACGGCGTGCACAGCTCAGCTGTCTGAGGTTAGGGCTGCGACACAGCTCAGCTATCTCGGGTCAGGACCGTGACCCCCTATGAAAAGACCCAGAGAGGGATCTAACATCGGTGACTCCCTGCTTAACCCTAACAATCCCTACTTTTTTCTCCGCGCTATAAAAAAAACACATGCGAGTTATATAAAACACATCCCTATCAACCAGTCCCAAACAGTGTACCAAATTTGAGCGCAATCGGCGTGGCAGTTCAGGGTTCAAGATAAATGAGCAACCCAAAATCGCTACTGCAGCAGAATAACGAACACTCTTGGCCCTTCACGTCGCACGTGTCACGACGCTCACCATGATACATCAGTTGTAGTCAATAACTCACCAAGATACATCAGTTGTAGTCAATAACGAGATGGAAGGGATAGGATTACGCGCAACAAAGAGTAACGCAGGTCAATCAGCCCAGCGGTTGCTGACTTACAAGCCTATTAAAATTGTTACAGGAATACGCTTCGCTAGCTCAATCGTAATAGAGTAGAGTCATTACTATATGCAATTGCTACTATTTCCTGGTTTTCTTTATAGGCCAAGGCTTGGTAACTGATAACTCTGCTGCCCTGTAATGGGTCCGGCCCGCTGTGGCGAGTGAAGACACTCGCCCTGACTGACTGGACCGCCAGCCGAGACGCTGCTGACTCTGGTGGTGAATGGTGAGCGGAAGAGGAGAAAGTTTACGCCAAAGCTGAAGCAACTCTACATTGCTGTACAGCTAATACGCTTTTCACCTGGTGGCCAGTAGAGGAACTAACAGTTACTACAACTGACCGTCAGAAGCACCCAACACACACCGTGCCGCTCCCAGTAACGTACCAGGATGTAGACCCCAGTCGGGCAGCGCTCCGGCGTCCGGCGGCCGCAGCTGGTCCAGCAGTGACAGCAGCCGGCCGGCGCTGCCCTCCGGCGCCGTCAGACAGGCGTTCACGGCCACCACCCTGACGGACAGACGTTACACGGTCAGCAGAGAGCCGACACTCGGTCAGCGGACAGTGGCGTTGGGTCACCGGATAGCAGAGCATCGCCGCAGCACACACACCAGACAGGACTGTGCCGACAACGCAACCCCGTTGGAGTAACATGACCCTAATAAATGCACCGAAAATGCTCTGGTCTATCTCCATTATTTATAACCAGTAAAACGCCTTTTGGGCGAAGAACGAGCGAGCGAGATAGTGAGCCCTGCACGTGCGGAAGGGCGAGAGGGTGCTTTCAACGGGCTTGCACAAAGCACCCTTCTAACCGGTCGCTAGCGGTGTGCCAAATTTAACGCAATCGGCCCAGCCGTTCCTGAGATCTGGAAGCGGCATTCTGCACGTGCGCACGTGCAAACGGGGTCCAAAATGACTTTTGCACGGCACCCTACTAACTGGTCCCCAACCGTGTACCAAATTTGAGCGCAATCGGCCCAGCCGTTCTCGAGATCTGGAAACGCCCCCTGCACGTGCGCACGTGCAGTAGCACCCTAACCGCAACACATGGGAATGCATTGCCTGGTGGGTGCCTACCTGTATGCCAAGTTTCAGCGAAATCGCCCCAGTAATTACCGAGTTACTGAAATGGGAACAAATTTGGCACCTCTTATTGTTGTATTTTGCACGTGCACTGGGGGTGGCTCACATGCATCGAGAGTATCCTATTTTGGGTAGAAGGGATGCTGCTACCCTTCAAAAATTACCGCAAGTCAATCGCCCAAGCGGCTGCTGAGATATGAGCCTCTCAAAATCACTACTT
Organism: Amphibalanus amphitrite; assembly: GCF_019059575.1. Taxonomy (NCBI): domain Eukaryota; kingdom Metazoa; phylum Arthropoda; class Thecostraca; order Balanomorpha; family Balanidae; genus Amphibalanus; species Amphibalanus amphitrite. Next base: position 1,119,055 of record NW_024881563.1, read on the forward strand.
TTGCAAAACAGCTTGAACCTCCTTGACTTTTCACGTGGCACGTGCTACGACGGTCACTGAGATGTATCAAAAGTAGTCAATTACGGGGTAGAAGGGATGGGGCTACCCAACAAAAAAGACCGCAGGCCAATCGGTCCAGCGGTTGCTGAGATATAAGCCTCTCAAAAGCGTTATAGGCCGGGCCGGGCCGGGCCGGGCCGCTCATACTAAGATTTTTCCGTTATATTGAAAAGACTCACTTCGCTCGCTGCGCTCGCTCGCTCGATAAAAAAATGAAAGAACAACTGAGATGAGGGAAAGGAGTGAGACGTCTGTTAGAGTCCCCGTGCAATACGCCCGGTGCGGTGACTGACCTCTGCGCCGCTAGCTGGAGAGCTGGTTCACCCGGCTGACGACCTTCTGTACCTCCTCGGCGGAGAGCGGGTGGCCGTTGGTGGCCCGCCGCAGCCCGTCCCGGTAGCCGGCCGCCCCATCCGGCGACACGCCCTGGGGAGTCATAGCATAACACTCAGGCAGGTTCAGGTTTCAGTCCAACACATAGAACCGTCCGGCGACACGCCCTGGGGGCGACACATGGGCGCGCTCAGGGCTCAGGTACAGGTCTCGCGAGATTAAGCGGTAGGTTTTGCACTTTTACATTTCCGGTTATATCTCAGAAACTAATCGATCTACGATGAAGCCATTTTACACGATCATGGCCGGCTTGTTACCCAACAAGTCGATCGCATCTTCAACACTTAAAAGCTTAAGACGACGAAGATATAGCCTGAAGTACACTAAATTTTCTAGGTGCAAAACCTACCGCTAAAACCCGCGAGCCCTGTACCATGCACAAGGGCGCCGGGTGCAGTGTCTGTGTGTCCCTGACTGACCTGCAGCGGTGATGCTGTCACAGAAAGCACCTGTTCATTGCCCAATGGATCCAGCCCAGTTCCGGCCGGCCGAGTGCCCGCACGTACGCAGCCCTAACCTAACCTAACCTAACCTAACCTAACCTAACCTAACCTAACCCTGAACTGCCACGCCGATTGCGCTCAAATTTGGTACACTGTTTGGGACTGGTTGATAGGGATGTGCTTTTTTATAACTCGCATATGTTTTTTTATAGCGCGGAGAAAAAAGTAGGGATTGTTAGGGTTAAGCAGGGAGTCACCGATGTTAGATCCCTCTCTGGGTCTTTTCATAGGGGGTCACGGTCCTGACCTGAGATAGCTGAGCTGTGTCGCAGCCCTGACCTCAGACAGCTGAGCAGTGCACGCCGTCGGCTCGGCCGTCAGTCGCCACAGCCGCTGACGCCAGTGTCCAAACAGCTCCAAACAATATCCGGCCCTGTATAGCAGGATAAGCCATCAGAGGCGGGAGTGATCAATGGAGGGACGCGAAACACTAACGCCAAGGGGATGACAACTGCTGAGGAATAAAGAAACTACATGCAGGTACACTGGGAACACGTCATGCTGGAGTTGACGTGTTCCCAGCCCGTCCTGTACCTTGCAGCCCGTTCCGGTGATCACTCCCGCCTCTGATGGCTTATCCTGCTATACAGGGCCGGATATTGTGTGGAGCTGTTTGGACCCTGGCGTCAGCGGCTGTGGCGACTGACGGCCGAGCCGACGGCGTGCACAGCTCAGCTGTCTGAGGTCAGGGCTGCGACACAGCTCAGCTATCTCGGGTCAGGACCGTGACCCCCTATGAAAAGACCCAGAGAGGGATCTAACATCGGTGACTCCCTGCTTAACCCTAACAATCCCTACTTTTTTCTCCGCGGCTCCGCGCTATAAAAAAACACATGCGAGTTATAAAAAAGCACATCCCTATCAACCAGTCCCAAACAGTGTACCAAATTTGAGCGCAATCGGCTTGGCAGTTCAGGGTTCAAGATATATGAGCAACCGAAAATCGCTACTGCAGCAGAATAACGAACACTCTTGGCCCTTCACGTCGCACGTGTCACGACGCTCACCATGATACATCAGTTGTAGTCAATAACTCACCAAGATACATCAGTTGTAGTCAATAACGAGATGGAAGGGATAGGATTACGCGCAACAAAGAGTAACGCAGTTCAATCAGCCCAGCGGTTGCTGACTTACAAGCCTATTAAAAACGTTACAGGAATACGCTTCGCTAGCTCAATCGTAATAGAGTAGAATCATTACATATATGCAATTGCTACTATTTCTTGGTTTTCTTTATAGGCCAAGGCTTGGTAACTGATAACTCTGCTGCCCTGTAATGGGTCCGGCCCGCTGTGGCGAGTGAAAACACTCGCCCTGATTGACTGGACCGCCAGCCGAGACGCTGCTGACTCTGGTGGTGAATGGTGAGCGGAAGAGGAGAAAGTTTACGCCAAAGCTGAAGCAACTCTACATTGCTGTACAGCTATTACGCTTTTCACCTGGTGGCCAGTAGAGGAACTAACAGTTACTACAACTGACCGTCAGAAGCACCCAACACACACCGTGCCGCTCCCAGTAACGTACACTCGGGGGCAGATTGATGTTCCACAACTCTTTATCCACCGGGTTCCTATGGCTCAGCATTGGCAGCAGCCGCCTGGTACCGGTAGACTGTGCCGCTTCACTTACTTGTCAAGCGGCACAGCCTACCCACACCGTATGCCACCGGTCTGGGTCGGTGGCTGGAAGGCGATGTGGGCCGCCTGTGACGTCAGCGCAGCGGTGAGGGCCGAGCCCGGAGGCATGGCTCGGGTCGGCGCGGCGCGGTGGCTGCAGCGAGGGCTGGGGAGTGAGGTGGGGTGGGAGCGCGGACCATCGCGCGGCTGAGCGAGTGTAGTTAACTTTCGCGTCTCAAGGCGCCAATTATTCTACGTAACAATTGTGCTAAAGCAGTTGTTAAAATGTCCTATCCCCAAGACAGCGTCTATCATCATACTTGCCATGCACATTACGACACACTTAAACGTGGCATTGGGACAGCCGATAGAATTTATATCACACGTGCATCGAGTTGCGGAGCTACATTGTTTTTAACAGATAAGTATTAAGGTCTTGATTGAGCTCATTGGTGTCTATTATTTCGCACAGCAATCGTCCAGAGACGTGGGAACTGGGGTTTTTGGATAGCGCGGCGTCCCAAGTTTAAACAAATCTTACTGTTCCTCTTATGTGTGGTCGCAGCCACCAATAGCAAACCGTTCCATCTAAGAACAAATAAGTCGCGCACCTGGGACGGTTCGAACCGGGTTTCTCCAACCGGTCACCCTACGACGCTAGCGTGTATCCACTGAGCTGCCGAAACCAGCGACCACCCACCGCGGTCAAACGCAATCAAATGTCACAATACTGTCATTGGCGGTCAGCGGGTCAATGTCATTTTGTTTTGTGCAGGCGAGGACCGTTCTCGGTAGCTCAGTGGATGAACGATCGTGTCGTGAATTGGCCGGTGGGAGAAGCCCGGTTCGAACCCCCCTGAGTGGCCGACTTTTTGGCTACAAGTTGGAACGGTTTGCTATTGGGGGGCTGCGACCACATATTAGAGCAACAGTAATAATCGCTTTAAATTGGGGCGTTGGCTGCGGCACTACTCATAACCCCCAGCTCCCACGTCTCTGGACGATTGCCGTGCGAAACAATAGACACCAATCTGCTCAATCAAGGCCTTAATACTAATATGTTATACAAAATATAGCTCCGCACCTCGATGCACGAGTGACATAAGTTCTATCGGCTGTCCCATTGCCACGCTTAAGTGTGTCGTAACTCGTAATGTGCATTGCAAGTATTATGATAGGCGCTGTCTTGGGGATAGGACATTTTAACAACTGCTTTAGCGTAATTGTTAGGTAGAATAATTGGCGCCTTGAGACACAAAAGTTAACTACACTCGCTCAGCCGCGCGATGTCCGTGCTCCCACCCCACCTCACTCCCCAGCCCTCGCCAGCCGCCGCGCCGCGCCGCGCCGACCCGAGCCATGCCTCCGGGCTCGGCCCTCACCGCTGCGCTGACGTCACAGGCGGCCCACATCACCTTCCAGCCACCGACCCAGACCGGTGTCATACGGGTGGGTAGGCTGTGCCGCTTGACAAGTAAGTGAAGCGGCACAGTCTACCGGTACCAGGCGGCTGCTGCCAATGCTGAGCCATAGGAACCCGGTGGATAAAGAGTTGTGGAACATCAATCTGCCCCCGAGTGTACCAGGATGTAGACCCCAGTCGGGCAGCGCTCCGGCGTCCGGCGGCCGCAGCTGGTCCAGCGGTGACAGCAGCCGGCCGGCGCTGGCCTCCGGCGCCGTCAGACAGGCGTTCACGGCCACCACCCTGACGGACAGACGTTACACGGTCAGCAGAGAGCCGACAATTGGTCAGCGGACAGTGGCATTGGGTCACCGGATAGCAGAGCATCGCCGCAGCACACAGACCAGACAGGACTGTGCCGACAACGCAACCCCGTTGGAGTAACATGACCCTAATAAATGCACCGAAAATGCTCTGGTCTATCTCCATTCTTTATAATAATAAAAAATGAAAGAACAACTGAGATGAGGGAAAGTAGTGAGGCGTCTGTTAGGGTCCCCGTGCAATACGCCCGGTGCGGTGACTGACCTCTGCGCCGCTAGCTGGAGAGCTGGTTCACCCGGCTGACGACCTTCTGTACCTCCTCGGCGGAGAGCGGGTGGCCGTTGGTGGCCCGCCGCAGCCCGTCCCGGTAGCCGGCCGCCCCATCCGGCGACACGCCCTGGGGAGTCATAGCATAACACTCAGGCAGGTTCAGGTTTCAGTCCGACACACAGAACCGTCCGGCGACACGCCCTGGGGGCGACATATGGGCGCGCTCAGGGCTCAGGTACAGGTCTCGCGAGATTAAGCGGTAGGTTTTGCACTTTCACATTTCCGGTTATATCTCAGAAACTAATCGATCTACGATGAAGCCATTTTACACGATCATGGCCGGCTTGTTACCCAACAAGTCGATCGCATCTTCAACACTTAAAAGCTTAAGACGACGAAGATATAGCCTGAAGTACACTAAATTTTCTAGGTGCAAAACCTACCGCTAAAACCCGCGAGCCCTGTACCATGCACAAGGGCGCCGGGTGCAGTGTCTGTGTGTCCCTGACTGACCTGCAGCGGTGACGCTGTCACAGAAAGCACCTGTTCATTGCCCAATGGATCCAGCCCAGTTCCGGCCGGCCGAGTGCCCGCACGTACGCAGCCAGTGTTACGGTCTGTGTTCGATCTATGTTACGGTCTGTGTTCAATCTATTTTACGCCCTGTGTAACGACCTGCGTTACGGCTTGTGTTACGGTCTGTGTTACATACCCTGTTCTGGGCGGTCTCCACCTTGACCCTCTTAGCGTCCCAGAGTCGGTACTGGTAGAGGTGCGCGTTCTCTGCCGAGACGTCCCGCAGGTAAACGAGCAGGTTCTGTAGGCCGACCAGCGTCTCAGCTGGCACCTGAGAAGGTCAGGGGAGGGTAGGGGAGGTCAGTGGTGTACTGATGTCTGACATAGACCAGCGGACAGGGGGGAGGGGAGAGGGAGAGGAGTCTGGTGGCGCAGTAGGACCGTTCCGCGCTTGAAAGTGGACACATCTGAGGACCGTTCCGCGCGCGCTGACACTGCCTCTAGAACCGTTCTGCGAGCAGTCAGACATGCAGACCGGATTGATGTTTTGAAACTTTGACATAATAAACTTTAATCAATTCGACACAGGTAGCCTAAAACGCATGTGTTTTTTTATGTCGCGGACAAAAAAGTGGGGATTGTTAGGGTTAAGCAGGGAGTCACCGATGTTAGACCCCTCTCTGGGTCCTTTCATAGGTCACGGTCCTGAGCCGAGATAGCTGAGCTGTGTCGCAGCCCTGACCTCAGACAGCTGAGCTGTGCACGCCGTCGGCTCGGCCGTCAGTCGCCACAGCCGCTGACGCCAGTGTCCAAACAGCTCCAAACAATATCCGGCCCTGTATAGCAGGATAAGCCATCAGAGGCGGGAGTGATCAATGGAGGGACGCGAAACACTAACGCCAAGGGGATGACAACTGCTGAGGAATAAAGAAACTACATGCAGGTACACTAAGAACACGTCATGCTGGAGTTGACGTGTTCCCAGCCCGTTCTGTACCATGCAGCCCGTCCCGGTGATCACTCCCGCCTCTGATGGCTTATCCTGCTATACAGGGCCGGATATTGTTTGGAGCTGTTTGGACACTGGGGTCACTGGCTGTGGCGACTGACGGCCGAGCCGACGGCGTGCACAGCTCAGCTGTCTGAGGTCAGGGCTGCGACAGAGCTCAGCCATCTCGGGTCAGGACCGTGACCCCCTATGAAAAGACCCAGAGAGGGATCTAACATCGGTGACTCCCTGCTTAACCCTAACAATCCCTACTTTTTTCTCCGCGCTATAAAAAAACACATGCGAGTTATAAAAAAAAACACATCCCTATCAACCAGTCCCAAACAGTGTACCAAATTTGAGCGCAATCGGCGTGGCAGTTCAGAGTTCAAGATATATGAGCAACCAAAATCGCTACTGCAGCAGAATAACGAACACTCTTGGCCCTTCACGTCGCACGTGTCACGACGCTCACCATGATACATCAGTTGTAGTCAATAACTCACCAAGATACATCAGTTGTAGTCAATAACGAGATGGAAGGGATAGGATTACGCGCAACAAAGAGTAACGCAGGTCAATCAGCCCAGCGGTTGCTGACTTACAAGCCTATTAACCCGCGCACCGACGGGGGTCTGCGCCAACTTAGTACCGACGGGGGGGGGGCGGATGACCGCCCCCCCCTGAGATCTCGAGAACGAAGCAAGATAGCGACAAGCGGTAAACGGCATCGGATACGCACGGTCAAGATCTACAATTTTTACTAAGGTCATTTTCAGGTCAGGTCAAAGATGACGTCACAGGGGTCGAAAAAGTCAAAATGGCGGCGCTAAATATGGAGAGAGTTTTTCTCGAATAACTTTCGAATTAGTCAAGATAGGAACAAACTAAGGGCATCATCGTGATCCTCTCGTCAATCCGCATCGAATGATATATATGTTGACCTCGAAAGGTCAAGGTCAAAGGTTGACCTCAGGTCACGTGACCTCGAGGTCATCATGTATATCATTCGATGCGTCTTGACGAGCTGAACACAATGAGACCATCCACGCGTCTGTATCTTGTTCCTGTACGGAGTTATTGGCCAAAAACCTTTGGTGACCTTTGATGACGTCACATGACCTCACAGCTGCCCAACAGCAAAACAGACCTCAAGGTAGTGAAGGTTGATCGTATATGAAGTCATGTATGGTATATGGGGCCATTCCGACCCGTTTTAGTGGTAAAAACAGGGAGTTGATTTTTCCCCCATTGACTTATAATGGGGAGGTCGCGAAATTGACCTGACCTTAGGTCACCGATATCAAAATTCCGAGATATACAAATTGTAGCTACTAATGACCTAATAACATCCTGCGACTTTCAAAGGCTTCCGACATCTACTGTAGCTCTGGCACGGTGACAAAGTTGCAAAAAAGTGACTTGAGGTTGGGTCATTCAAAGTGACCTGGTGACCTGACCTTGAAAGGTAGGAGGTTCAAACTTGCACACCATGTGTAAAATTGATAAGGGAATAGTCATACCAAATTTCGCGGCGCTACGCGCCGCGGTTTTCCCGCTATTCGCGAAAAACCTCAGGGGGGGGGGGGGCGGATATCCGCCCCCCCCCGTCGGTGCGCGGGTTAAAAACGTTACAGGAATACGCTTCGCTAGCTCAATCGTAATAGAGTAGAGTCATTACATATATGCAATTGCTACTATTTCCTGGTTTTCTTTATAGGCCAAGTCTTGGTAACTGATAACTCTGCTGCCCTGTAATGGGTCCGGCCCGCTGTGGCGAGTGAACCCACTCGCCCTGACTGACTGGACCGCCAACCGAGACGCTGCTGACTCTGGTGGTGAATGGTGAGCGGAAGAGGAGAAAGTTTACGCCAAAGCTGAAGCAACTCTACATTGCTGTACAGCTAATACGCTTTTCACCTGGTGGCCAGTAGAGGAACTAACAGTTACTACAACTAACCGTCAGAAGCACCCAACACACACCGTGCCGCTCCCAGTAACGTACCAGGATGTAGACCCCAGTCGGGCAGCGCTCCGGCGTCCGGCGGCCGCCGCTGGTCCAGCAGTGACAGCAGCCGGCCGGCGCTGCCCTCCGGCGCCGTCAGACAGGCGTTCACGGCCACCACCCTGACGGACAGACGTTACACGGTCAGCAGAGAGCCGACACTCGGTCAGCGGACAGTGGCGTTGGGTCACCGGATAGCAGAGCATCGCCGCAGCACACACACCAGACAGGACTGTGCCGACAACGCAACCCCGTTGGAGTAACATGACCCTAATAAATGCACCGAAAATGCTCTGGTCTATCTCCATTATTTATAATAATAAAAAAAATGAAAGAACAACTGAGATGAGGGAAAGGAGTGAGGCGTCTGTTAGGGTCCCCGTGCAATACGCCCGCTGCGGTGACTGACCTCTGCGCCGCTAGCTGGAGAGCTGGTTCACCCGGCTGACGACCTTCTGTACCTCCTCGGCGGAGAGCGGGTGGCCGTTGGTGGCCCGCCGCAGCACGTCCCGGTAGCCGGCCGCCCCATCCGGCGACACGCCCTGGGGAGTCATAGCATAACACTCAGGCAGGTTCAGGCTTCAGTCCGACACACAGAACCGTCCGGCGACACACCCTGGGGGCGACACATGGGCGCGCTCAGGGCTCAGGTACAGGTCTCGCGCACTGGCGGATCCAGGCTTGCGTTTGGGGGGGGGCCAACTCATGCAGGAGCCAAACCTAGGGTACCCCCAAATCCTGTTTTCTCATCGGATTTAGGCCACTTATTTTTCGTCACAGCCCTGACACTATGAATTTTTTTTTAACTAAAAAGAAAAATATATAAATGGTAGCCCACCCGACCCATGCCTTTATATTACTTTGTAAACACTTACCATTGTTTTTATCGACCAGTTAAAGGGACCCTCCCACCTTAACATTAGATTTGAGCTGAGATAGCCAAAATGGGGTCCCTGGCTCACAATTACCGGTTTCGGCACGCACTCACAACATCGAGAAATGCCTTAAATCGGAAATATTGAATTTCAAAATTGCAGCATTTTGATTCAGAGGGGCTAATGCTTTTGGATACCCCTCTGAATGTGTGACGTCAGCGGAGATCTGATGATTTTTTAATATTTTACTAAAACGTTTGGTAGCATGCGGTGGTATAGGCTGCTTTGCGCGCAACAAATGCCGCACTTTCAAATAAAGTCGCTAGGAACAGCAGCGGATATCCCAAAAAGTAAACAAAAATAAAAGTCTAATCTCTTGAAAACCGGTGAATATTTTTCGATAAAATTTGGTAGATATTCGTGTTCGCCCTTTCTGAACCTAGCGACATCACTTTCATGCCAATTCATTAACTTTTTTGAAGGTGGGAGGGTCTCTTTAACCCGCTTCGAGTCAGTGCTTGGGTCCCTTTGCGGGCCGGGAGGTGGTAAAACAACCCTGTCTAACTCGGCTCCTGGGCCACGCCCTGATTGAACTATGTTTCATTATCGTTTGGGGGAGGGGGAAAACGGGCCACTTTAGGCCTCTGGGAAGGGGGCATGGCCCTAAATGCCCCCTCCCTGGATCCGCCAGTATAAGAAGAGACCATTGGAGCTGCAGTTGGGTACCTCAGACATCAGGGTACGCCCTCAGATGTATGTATAGGACTCACATGGAGACCTCTTATGCTATAGTGTACTGAAAGGACCCAAAGGAGCCTGTCTATATGGCCTCCCGGAGATAGACCTGGGCCCTCAGGAGCCCGCCAGAGCCCCAATGAGGGATAAGTGAGGGATACCAAGTGCCTGCAATTGCATATTGCATAAGCCATAACGCCTTTACAAATCAATATATTATGCATCAGTGGCAGATCCAAGGGGGGCCACATGGGTCATGACCCCCTTGGTGCCCGGGGGCACCACAGGCCTGTCAGGGGCACCACCGGCCTAGTAGGGGCACCACCAGCCCGCCAGGGGCACCACAGGCCTAGCAAGGGCACCACGGGCCTGTGAGGGGCCCCACAGGCTTGTCAGGGGCACCCCAGGTCTGTCAGGGACACCAGAGAGCTGCCAGGGGCGCCGCCGGCCTCGCAGGGGCACCATGGGCCTGTCAGGGACACCAGAGGCCTAGCAGGGGTACCACAGGCCTTACAGGGGCACCACAGGCTTTGCAGGGGCACCTTGGGCCTGTCAGGGGCACCACAGTCCTGTCAGGGCCCAGGGGCACCAGCGGCCTAGCAGGGGCACCATAGGCCTGCCAGGGGCACCACCGGTCTAGCAGGGGCACCATGGGCCTGTCAGGGGCCCCACCGGCCTCGCAGGGGGCACCACCGGCCTCGCAGGCATCACGGCATCACGCAGAGGCACCTTGGGCCTGTCGGGGGCATCACGGGCCTGTTGGGGGCACTTTAGGCTTGTCAGGGGCACCACAGTCCTGTCAGGTCCCAGGGGCATCAGCAGCCTAGCAGGGGCACCCTAGGCCCGCCAGAGGTACAGCCCACCGCTAAAGTAATGTAGGGTTTTACCAAACTCAACGGTTGGCTTTGACTGGCGATTGTTTAATGCGAAGTGATTGAAAAGAAGATGTCAATAGCTAAAGTTGCAGCTGCAAGGGTGACGATACATATAAGCTACATTCAAAGTTTCATTGTAGTCTGGCTAATCGTTCCTAAGCTTCAGAAGCAGAACATACCCATGACTGAAACCCCACATTACTTCTGCTGTGGACTGTACCACAGGCCTGCCAGGGTCCAGGGGCACCACAGGCCTAGCAAGGGCACCACGGGCCTGTCAGGGGCACCTCAGGCTCCCGTGCCCCCCCCCAGATCCGCCAGTGATGCCACACCACGCGAAACACCGCCAACTACCAGCTGCCGCGCCATAAACACGTGCCAACAACAGTCTTTTTTTTAAGGTCGACTCCGCTCGCGCAACTTTTGACTGACCCTCACTGCTACTATTTTGCTTCCATATTATGCTGTGGAAAGCTTTACTTCATCAAGTGGCTAAAAACCTCCATCAAGGTATATTTTCTTAGCAATTTTTCTGGCGTTTTGGGGGGGGGCCAAACAGGCCACTTTAGGCCTTTGGGGGGGGCCATGGCCCCCGTGGCCCCCCTGGATCCGCCAGTGGTCTCGCGAGATTAAGCGGTAGGTTTTGAACTTTTACATTTCCGGTTATATCTCAGAAACTAATCGATCTACGATGAAGCCATTTTACACGATCATGGCCGGCTTGTTACCCAACAAGTCGATCGCATCTTCAACACTTAAAAGCTTAAGACGACGAAGATATAGCCTGAAGTACACTAAATTTTCTAGGTGCAAAACCTACCGCTAAAACCCGCGAGCCCTGTACCATGCACAAGGGCGCCGGGTGCAGTGTCTGTGTGTCCCTGACTGACCTGCAGCGGTGACGCCGTCACAGAAAGCACCTGTTCATCGCCCAATGGATCCAGCCCAGTTCCGGCCGGCCGAGTGCCCGCACGTACGCAGCCAGTGTTACGGTCTGTGTTCGATCTATGTTACGGTCTGTGTTCAATCTATTTTACGCCCTGTGTAACGACCTGCGTTACGGCTTGTGTTACGGTCTGTGTTACATACCCTGTTCTGGGCGGTCTCCACCTTAACCCTATTAGCGTCCCAGAGTCGGTACTGGTAGAGGTGCGCGTTCTCTGCCGAGACGTCCCGCAGGTAAACGAGCAGGTTCTGTAGGCCGACCAGCGTCTCAGCTGGCACCTGAGAAGGTCAGGGGAGGGTAGGGGAGGTCAGTGGTGTACTGATGTCTGACATAGACCAGCGGACAGGGGGGAGGGGAGAGGGAGAGGAGTCTGGTGGCACAGTAGGACCGTTCCGCGCTTGAAAGTGGACACATCTGAGGACCGTTCCGCGCGCGCTGACACTGCCTCTAGAACCGTTCTGCGAGCAGTCAGACATGCAGACCGGATTGATGTTTTGAAACTTTGACATAATAAACTTTAATTAATTCGACACAGGTAGCCTAACCGCATGTGTTTTTTATATCGCGGACAAAAAAGTGGGGATTGTTAGAGTTAAGCAGGGAGTCACCGATGTTAGATCCCTCTCTGGGTCCTTTCATAGGTCACGGTCCTGACCCGAGATAGCTGAGCTTTGTCGGAGCTCTGACCTCAGACAGCTGAGCTGTGCACGCCGTCGGCTCGGCCGTCAGTCGCCACAGCCGCTGACGCCAGTGTCCAAACAGCTCAAAACAATACCCGGCCCTGTATAGCAGGATAAGCCATCAGAGGCGGGAGTGATCAATGGAGGGACGCGAAACACTAACGCCAAGGGGATGACAACTGCTGAGGAATAAAGAAACTACATGCAGGTACACTGGGAACACGTCATGCTGGAGTTGACGTGTTCCCAGCCCGTCCTGTACCATGCAGCCCGTTCCGGTGATCACTCCCGCCTCTGATGGCTTATCCTGCTATACAGGGCCGGATATTGTTTGGAGCTGTTTGGACACTGGCGTAAGCGGCTGTGGCGACTGACGGCCGAGCCGACGGCGTGCACAGCTCAGCTGTCTGAGGTCAGGGCTGCGACACAGCTCAGCTATCTCGGTTCAGGACCGTGACCCCCTATGAAAAGACCCAGAGAGGGATCTAACATCGGTGACTCCCTGCTTAACCCTAACAATCCCTACCTTTTTCTCCGCGCTATACAAGGGCGGCGCCACCGTGGGGGCAGTAGGGGCAGACTGCCCCCACTGGCAAAAGGCCATGGGGGCAAGACTATGTTTTTGCCCCCACAAAATTTGGCTGATGTTGAAATGGGAACAGAAGACCGGTGCAACATTCATGATAGGCGGTTATAATAGTACACTCGGGGGCAGATTGATGTTCCACCACTCCCTACCCATCGGGCTCCCATGGATCAGCAGTGGCTGCTGCCATGGTGTTGCCTGCCCTCAGCACTGCTCAGCACTGCCTGCCAGTGCCAGTGCTGCCAGTGCTGCCACTGGCAGCAGCCAGTGCTGAGCCATCGGAGCCCAATGGGTAGGGAGTGGTGGAACATCAATCTGCCCCCGAGTGTACCTACGCCTGTTTTTACGGTCCCCGCGTTACGCGTATCAAGTGCATTAGCAGAACGTTCGTTCTCGGACCGTCTGTTGCATATCTCCTACTCCCACTCATTCTCCTACTCATTTTCATTCACCAGAAGGCTGCCCTCTCGCTTGACCTCGAGGAGGTTGAGAGGCAGTTTGTCAAAATCGGCCAGAGAAGAGATCACCTTCTTTTGGGAGCCCTTAGACTGAGACTTGAGTTCAGGGAGGTATGACAAAATGTGATAGGTATGTATATCCGGGTTATCTGGTATGTGGATCGCCCTAATAAAGCTTGTTCTGGTATATCAATCGTGTGTGTGAGAATCGCACACGTACCCACTACGGGAAAAAAGAGAACTAGGTACTGATCATTGTTTTGAGGAATACGCCATTCTCAATCCATCTCAACAAATAACATAACGTTTTCATAGGTTTGTGTCTCGCAATCTAGTTTTATAGTTTTATTTGCTCGCGACCGTAACCTGCCCGGGTCCGGGGGGCAATCCCAACCACCGCAGCCCGGGGGTTTGTTTGTTGTTTGTTTGCTCGATTTGTTTGCTCGTGGGGGGGTAGCCCCCCACACACCTGTCTAACTCCGTAAATAAGGCAGCTACGGAAACAAAAATGGTACCAAACGAAAGGTATTTACGAGAAGATTCTAAAGCTAAACTTTTTGATCTCAGGTCAATTTTCAAGGTCAAACAAGGTCAAAGGCAAAAACCGGCACTTTTGTAGTGGTCTCAAAGTGGGTACGTGTTCCAGAGGACGGCATAGTGCATGAAACCGGCTAAAATGGTTGTTAAACGAAAGAAGAGAGTCTGGGGATTCCGATGATCTGCATAACATTCAAATGCAAGGTCACAGTCATGATCAAAATTGACCACAAACTTTACACTTTTTCTTATATCTTGTTTACTAAATTCCGAAATGTTTTGAAATGTTTTGAAGCTTAGCGGGCCCCTATTTGTGCCTTAGCTTACGATAAAAGGCTGCTACAAGGTTTAAAGTCACAAGAGAGTATCCTTGCTAGAGGTTATTTCACTTATTCAAGTCAGGCATAATAATTAAGACATGTTATGCCATCCTGAGGCTCTAAATGAATGCTTAGAGCATAATGGATGCCAGAATCGTGATCAGCGGCAACGAAATCATCACAAACGCCCTTTCATGTGTCAAAGTCAACCAAAGGTCATTCGAGGTCACATGATGTCAACATAAAACTTGACCTTTTTCAAACAATATATATATGTATATATAATATATAATATATGTCATTCGACACGTCTCGACGAGACAAATGCGATGTTACCGCTGTCGTAGCTCTAGGACCATTTTTGTTGAAGTTATTTGCGAAAAAAAAAACTAAAGCCCCAGCTCGGGGTCATTGACCTGACCTCCAACCTCAGGTCACCAAAGTTACTTAAGCATTTTTCTAGGTCAAATGCCACACAACCGTGCTCGTAATTCGTCTTCATCTCTAAACCTCTATTTTTGGCAGCTGGTTGAAGTTCACGTCTGTGACGCCGAAGTTTGCCGTGCAGGAGTCTAGGAAAATCAGCCCCGAGACGTTATCAAGAAGGCTAGGTCCAATTCGCTTGCTTCAAAAGATGTCAAATTAATGGGGGATAAGGTACAGCAAGTTTCGTCTTTCTATCCCTAAGTGTTCATGAGGTATCGCAAATATTCGCCAGGGGAGGCGAAAAACGCCCTCCCCCTCCCCCCCCCTCCTGGCCCGCGAGGGTTAATGGTTAAGCTCAATTATGCATGAAACCTGAAACCATAATAATTTTGAATGGCAACCTCTAGGGGCAAGGTGCTCATGGATTTTGCAGATCGGGGTAGGTATCAGACCACAGTCGGGTTACCTCAAGCTTGCCCCCACTGGCGAAAATTCGTGGCGCCGCCACTGGCGCTATAAAAAAACACATGCGAGTTATAAAAAACACATCCCTATCAACCAGTCCCAAACAGTGTACCAAATTTGAGCGCAATCGGCGTGGCAGAACACACACCGTGCCGCTCCCAGTAACGTACCAGGATGTAGACCCCAGTCGGGCAGCGCTCCGGCGTCCAGCGGCCGCAGCTGGTCCAGCAGTGACAGCAGCCGGCCGGCGCTGCCCTCCGGCGCCGTCAGACAGGCGTTCACGGCCACCACCCTGACGGACAGACGTTACACGGTCAGCAGAGAGCCGACACTCGGTCAGCGGACAGTGGCGTTGGGTCACCGGATAGCAGAGCATCGCCGCAGCACACAGACCAGACAGGACTGTGCCGACAACGCAACCCCGTTGGAGTAACATGACCCTAATAAATGCACCGAAAATGCTCTGGTCTATCTCCATTATTTATAATAATAAAAAATGAAAGAACAACTGAGATGAGGGAAAGGAGTGAGGCGTCTGTTAGGGTCCCCGTGCAATACGCCCGGTGCGGTGACTGACCTCTGCGCCGCTAGCTGGAGAGCTGGTTCACCCGGCTGACGACCTTCTGTACCTCCTCGGCGGAGAGCGGGTGGCCGTTGGTGGCCCGCCGCAGCACGTCCCGGTAGCCGGCCGCTCCATCCGGCGACACGCCCTGGGGAGTCATAGCAGAACACTCAGGCAGGTTCAGGTTTCAGTCCGACACACAGAACCGTCCGGCGACACGCCCTGGGGGCGACACATGGGCGCGCTCAGGGCTCAGGTACAGGTCTCGCGAGATTAAGCGGTAGGTTTTGCACTTTTACATTTCCGGTTATATCTCAGAAACTAATCGATCTACGATGAAGCCATTTTACACGATCATGGCCGGCTTGTTACCCAACAAGTCGATCGCATCTTCAACACTTAAAAGCTTAAGACGACGAAGATATAGCCTGAAGTACACTAAATTTTCTAGGTGCAAAACCTACCGCTAAAACCCGCGAGCCCTGTACCATGCACAAGGGCGCCGGGTGCAGTGTCTGTGTGTCCCTGACTGACCTGCAGCGGTGACGCTGTCACAGAAAGCACCTGTTCATTGCCCAATGGATCCAGCCCAGTTCCGGCCGGCCGAGTGCCCGCACGTACGCAGCCAGTGTTACGGTCTGTGTTCGATCTATGTTACGGTCTGTGTTCAATCTATTTTACGCCCTGTGTAACGACCTGCGTTACGGCTTGTGTTACGGTCTGTGTTACATACCCTGTTCTGGGCGGTCTCCACCTTGACCCTCTTAGCGTCCCAGAGTCGGTACTGGTAGACGTGCGCGTTCTCTGCCGAGACGTCCCGCAGGTGAACGAGCAGGTTCTGTAGGCCGACCAGCGTCTCAGCTGGCACCTGAGAAGGTCAGGGGAGGGTAGGGGAGGTCAGTGGTGTACTGGTGTCTGACATAGACCAGCGGACAGGGGGGAGGGGAGAGGGAGAGGAGTCTGGTGGCGCAGTAGGACCGTTCCGCGCTTGAAAGTGGACACATCTGAGGACCGTTCCGCGCGCGCTGACACTGCCTCTAGAACCGTTCTGCGAGCAGTCAGACATGCAGACCGGATTGATATTTTGAAACTTTGACACAATAAAATTTAATTAATTCGACACAGGTAGCCTAACCGCATGTGTTTTTTATATCGCGGACAAAAAAGTGGGGATTGTTAGGGCTAAGCAGGGAGTCACCGATGTTCGATCCCTCTCTGGGTCCTTTCATAGGTCACGGTCCTGACCCGAGATAGCTGAGCTGTGTCGCAGCCCTGACCTCAGACAGCTGAGCTGTGCACGCCGTCGGCTCGGCCAGGGCCGTCAGTCGCCACAGCCGCTGACGCCAGTGTCCAAACAGCTCCAAACAATATCCGGCCCTGTATAGCAGGATAAGCTATCAGAGGCGGGAGTGATCAATGGAGGGACGCGAAACACTAAAGCCAAGCGGATGACAACTGCTGAGGAATAAAGAAACTACATGCAGGTACACTGGGAACACGTCATGCTGGAGAGGACGTGTTCCCAGCCCGTCCTGTACCATGCAGCCCGTCCCGGTGATCACTCCCCCCTCTGATGGCTTATCCTGCTATATAGGGCCGGATATTGTTTGGAGCTGTTTGGACACTGGCGTCAGCGGCTGTGGCGACTGACGGCCAAGCCGACGGCGTGCACAGCTCAGCTGTCTGAGGTCAGGGCTGCGACACAGCTCAGCTATCTCGGGTCAGGACCGTGACCTCCTATGAAAAGACCCAGAGAGGGATCTAACATCGGTGACTCCCTGCTTAACCCTAACAATCCCTATTTTTTTCTCCGCGCTATAAAAAAACATATGCGCGCTATAAAAAAAAACACATCCCTATCAACCAGTCCCAAACAGTGTACCAAATTTGAGCGCAATCGGCGTGGCAGTTCAGGGTTCAAGATATATGAGCAACCCAAAATCGCTACTGCAGCAGAATAACGAACACTCTTGGCCCTTCACGTCGCACGTGTCACGACGCTCACCATGATACATCAGTTGTAGTCAATAACTCACCAAGATACATCAATTGTAGTCAATAATGAGATGGAAGGGATAGGATTACGCGCAACAAAGAGTAACGCAGTTCAATCAGCCCAGCGGTTGCTGACTTACAAGCCTATTAAAAACGTTACAGGAATACGCTTCGCTAGCTCAATCGTAATAGAGTAGAATCATTACATATATGCAATTGCTACTATTTCTTGGTTTTCTTTATAGGCCAAGGCTTGGTAACTGATAACTCTGCTGCCCTGTAATGGGTCCGGCCCGCTGTGGCGAGTGAAGACACTCGCCCTGACTGACTGGACCGCCAGCCGAGACGCTGCTGACTCTGGTGGTGAATGGTGAACGGAAGAGGAGAAAGTTTACTCCAAAGCTGAAGCAACTCTACATTGCTGTACAGCTATTACGCTTTTCACCTGGTGGCCAGTAGAGGAACTAACAGTTACTACAACTGACCGTCAGAAGCACCCAACACACACCGTGCCGCTCCCAGTAACGTACCAGGATGTAGACCCCAGTCGGGCAGCGCTCCGGCGTCCGGCGGCCGCAGCTGGTCCAGCAGTGACAGCAGCCGGCCGGCGCTGGCCTCCGGCGCCGTCAGACAGGCGTTCACGGCCACCACCCTGACGGACAGACGTTACACGGTCAGCAGAGAGCCGACACTCGGTCAGCGGACAGTGGCATTGGGTCACCGGATAGCAGAGCATCGCCGCAGCACACAGACCAGCCAGGACTGTGCCGACAACGCAACACCGTTGTAGTAACATGACCCTAATAAATGAACTGAAAATGCTCTGGTCTATCTCCATTATTTATAAAAAAATGAAAGAACAACTGAGAGGAGGGAAAGGAGTGAGGCGTCTGTTAGGGTCCCCGTGCAATACGCCCGGTGCGGTGACTGACCTCTGCGCCGCTAGCTGGAGAGCTGGTTCACCCGGCTGACAACCTTCTGTAACTCCTCGGCGGAGAGCGGGTGGCCGTTGGTGGCCCGCCGCAGCCCGTCCCGGTAGCCGGCGGCCCCATCCGGCGACACGCCCTGGGGAGTCATAGCATAACACTCAGGCAGGTTCAGGTTTCAGTCCGACACACAGAACCGTCCGGCGACACGCCCTGGGGGCGACACATGGGCGCGCTCAGGGCTCAGGTACAGGTCTCGCGAGATTAAGCGGTAGGTTTTGCACTTTTACATTTCCGGTTATATCTCAGAAACTAATCGATCTACGATGAAGCCATTTTACACGATCATGGCCGGCTTGTTACCCAACAAGTCGATCGCATCTTCAACACTTAAAAGCTTAACCCGCGCGGGGCTGGGGTCTCCAGCCAAACGCGCGGGGCTGAAGGGGGGTAAATTTTACCCCCCCTGTTATCTCCCGAACTAATAATCCGATTTGAAAAATTCAAACGCCAATCGAAAGATCTCATCACGAACAACTAAAAACATGTACTTAAATTTAAGTTTGAGGTCAAGGTCAAGGTCAGGTCAAGGGTACAAATTGCAAGTTCCTACAGTATCGGCCTTGCACCGTAGTTGCCGAAGAATGGAGTCATGGACTGAGACTGATCGCCCAAAACGTGTTCTTATGCTACCAAGACAATATTCGTTGCATACAATATCATTCAGAGGTCAAGGTCAAGGTCAGGTCAGGTCAGGTCAGGTCACCAAAATAAAATATAGAAAAGGGCCTGTGCGATACATGTTTTATGGGTCATTTTACTTTATAGAATTCAATAGGCACACTCAATAAGTGATATGGACCACCTCTGGATGAATTTCAGGTCGAGGTCAGGTCAAGGTCAGGTCAAGTGAGGTCAAATTTTGAAGTTGGGTGTTAAGGCCTAAAAAGGTGTCTATCTGATGCAGTTTTTCACGGCGAATCGAATGGTGCTATTTTTGTTTCCGTACGAGGTCTAGAACTTCCAAAAAAGTCATTTTTCAAAATTTTTGTGTGTCGTGACGTCGTACAATTTCGAATAACTCCCACATTTTTGAACCGATTCTTCTAAAACTTGGTATGTAGGTGCACATAGACCACTTCTCTGACATATATTCCGGTTTTTTCGATACACTCAAAATTTTGGATTTTATAGCTATTTTCCCAAAAAACTCAGTTTTTTGAAAAAATTTGGGCCAAAATCCAAAATTTTCAAAAAACCGAGATAGCCATTTGATAGACAAAGTAGAATTACGTATATCCTTTTTTGTTACGTCTTGATTCCTTTAAAAATGAAGATGTTAGCGGCGTTTGAACTTTTGCCGTTTTTTGAGGCGAAAATGGCGAACATGACGTCACTAAAACGTCAATTTCTCAAAAATTTTCCGACGGATTTCGCTCAAATTTTCAGGGAACGTGTCAAATTAATGTAAGAAAAGGTACTGAAAGTTTGGCGGCGCTGCGCGCCGCCGTTTTTGAGATATTGCAAAAATTCGCGAGGGGGGTAAAATTTACCCCCCCCCCCGCCCCGCGCGGGTTAAGACGACGAAGATATAGCCTGAAGTACACTAAATTTTCTAGGTGCAAAACCTACCGCTAAAACACGCGAGATCTGTACCATGCACAAGGGCGCCGGGTGCAGTGTCTGTGTGTCCCTGACTGACCTGCAGCGGTGACACTGTCACAGAAAGCACCTGTTCATTGCCCAATGGGTCCAGCCCAGTTCCGGCCGGCCGAGTGCCCGCACGTACGCAGCCAGTGTTACGGTCTGTGTTCGATCTATGTTACGGTCTGTTTTCAATCTATTTTACGCCCTGTGTAACGACCTGCGTTACGGCTTGTGTTACGGTCTGTGTTACATACCCTGTTATGGGCGGTCTCCACCTTGACCCTCTTAGCGTCCCAGAGTCGGTACTGGTAGAGGTGCGCGTTCTCTGCCGAGACGTCCCGCAGGTGAACGAGCAGGTTCTGTAGGCCGACCAGCGTCTCAGCTGGCACCTGAGAAGGTCAGGGGAGGGTAGGGGAGGTCAGTGGTGTACTGGTGTCTGACATAGACCAGCGGACAGGGGGAGGGGAGAGGGAGAGGAGTCTGGTGGCGCAGTAGGACCGTTCCGCGCTTGAAAGTGGACACATCTGAGGACCGTTCCGCGCGCGCTGACACTGCCTCTAGAACCGTTCTGCGAGCAGTCAGACATGCAGACCGGATTGATATTTTGAAACTTTGACACAATAAACTTTAATTAATTCGACACAGGTAGCCTAACCGCATGTGTTTTTTATATCGCGGACAAAAAAGTGGGGATTGTTAGGGTTAAGCAGGGAGTCACCGATGTTAGATCCCTCTCTGGGTCCTTTCATAGGTCACGGTCCTGACCCGAGATAGCTGAGCTGTGTCGCAGCCCTGACCTCAGACAGCTGAGCTGTGCACGCCGTCGGCTCGGCCGTCAGTCGCCACAGCCGCTGACGCCAGTGTCCAAACAGCTCCAAACAATATCCGGCCCTGTATAGCAGGATAAGCCATCAGAGGCGGGAGTGATCAATGGAGGGACGCGAAACACTAAAGCCAAGCGGATGACAACTGCTGAGGAATAAAGAAACTACATGCAGGTACACTGGGAACACGTCATGCTGGAGTTGACGTGTTCCCAGCCCGTCCTGTACCATGCAGCCCGTCCCGGTGATCACTCCCGCCTCTGATGGCTTATCCTGCTATACAGGGCCGGATATTGTTTGGAGCTGTTTGGACACTGGCGTCAGCGGCTGTGGCGACTGACGGCCGAGCCGACGGCGTGCACAGCTCAGCTGTCTGAGGTCAGGGCTGCGACACAGCTCAGCTATCTCGGGTCAGGACCGTGACCTCCTATGAAAGGACCCAGAGAGGGATCTAACATCGGTGACTGCCTGCTTAACCCTAACAATCCCTATTTTTTTCTCCGCGCTATAAAAAAACACATGCGCGCTATAAAAAAACACATCCCTATCAACCAGTCCCAAACAGTGTACCAAATTTGAGCGCAATCGGCGTGGCAGTTCAGGGTTCAAGATATATGAGCAACCCAAAATCGCTACTGCACCAGAATAACGAACACTCTTGGCCCTTCACGTCGCACGTGTCACGACGCTCACCATGATACATCAGATGTAGTCAATAATTCACCAAGATACATCAGTTGTAGTCAATAACGAGATGGAAGGGATAGGATTACGCGCAACAAAGAGTAACGCAGGTCAATCAGCCCAGAGGTTGCTGACTTACAAGCCTATTAAAAACGTTACAGGAATACGCTTCGCTAGCTCAATCGTAATAGACCTAGAAAAAGACCTAGGAGTTACTATTGACAAGAAACTATCATTCTCAAAACATGTCATGAACCAGGTTAACAAGGCCAATAGAATTCTCGGAGTCATCAAACATACCTTTGCAAACATTGACAGTGATGTCTTTCAAGCCTTGTATAAGAGCATCGTGAGACCCCATCTTGAGTATGCCGCTGTTATATGGAGCCCCAAATTTAAGAAGGATAAAGACGCACTCGAGCAGGTGCAACGGCGGGCAACGAGACTGGTGAAGGGGCTGTCTCACCTGTCATACTCCGATCGTCTCAGAAGCCTCAATTTGGCTACCCTTGAATTCCGAAGGCAAAGATCAGATATTATCGAGACATTCAAAATCATAAAAGGCTTCGACACGGTGAACTACCAAAGAGAGTGCTCGTGTTGTCGCAACAGCATGTTCAAGAACTCTCTTAGCCGTACCACCCGAAGTCATGGTCAAAAGCTGCAGGTTCAGCAGCAGTTGGGACCTAGGAAAGCCTTCTTCGCGGCACGAGTGACTCGGGCGTGGAACAAGCTGTCTAGGAATACTATTGAAGCACCAAATGTCGATGTTTTTAAGTTCAGACTTGGGAAAGAATGGAAGGACCACCCCGACAAGTTTAACTACAACTTCTCCTACTAATGCTCAAGAGTGGCTACTCATCGTATTAACAACAGTAGCTACTGTCACTAACAACAGTGGTCGTCATTTTATGGCGACAACAAGCATGGCAGCCAACTCGTCTTCGTCAGAAGAGGAGGAGGCGCCTCTTGAGTAAAGGGTCTTATTACTCGAAACTCGAAAGGGTATCTAATGACCTTTACTTAAGGTAAATACTTAAGGTAAATACTTAAGGTAATAGAGTAGACTTTATAGACAATAGACTTTTGCATTTTCTAGGTGCAAAACCTACCGCTAAAACCCGCGAGACCTGTACCATGCACAAGGGCGCCGGGTGCAGTGTCTGTGTGTCCCTGACTGACCTGCAGCGGTGACGCTGTCACAGAAAGCACCTGTTCATTGCCCAATGGGTCCAGCCCAGTTCCGGCCGGCCGAGTGCCCGCACGTACGCAGCCAGTGTTACGGTCTGTGTTCGATCTATGTTACGGTCTGTGTTCAATCTATTTTACGCCCTGTGTAACGACCTGCGTTACGGTTTGTGTTACGGTCTGTGTTACATACCCTGTTCTGGGCGGTCTCCACCTTGACCCTCTTAGCGTCCAAGAGTCGGTACTGGTAGAGGTGCGCGTTCTCTGCCGAGCCGTACCGCAGGTGAACGAGCAGGTTCTGTAGGCCGACCAGCGTCTCAGCTGGCACCTGAGAAGGTCAGGGGAGGGTAGGGGAGGTCAGTGGTGTACTGGTGTCTGACATAGACCAGCGGACAGGGGGGGGGGGAGGGGAGAGGGAGAGGAGTCTGGTGGCGCAGTAGGACCGTTCCGCGCTTGAAAGTGGACACATCTGAGGACCGTTCCGCGCGCGCTGACACTGCCTCTAGAACCGTTCTGCGAGCAGTCAGACATGCAGACCGGATTGATATTTTGAAACTTTGGCATAATAAACTTTAATTAATTCGACACAGGTAGCCTAACCGCATGTGTTTTTTATATCGCGGACAAAAAAGTGGGGATTGTTAGGGTTAAGCAGGGAGTCACCGATGTTAGATCCCTCTCTGGGTCCTTTCATAGGTCACGGTCCTGACCCGAGATAGCTGAGCTGTGTCGCAGCCCTGACCTCAGACAGCTGAGCTGTGCACGCCGTCGGCTCGGCCGTCAGTCGCCACAGCCGCTGACGCCAGTGTCCAAACAGCTCCAAACAATATCCGGCCCTGTATAGCAGGATAAGCCATCAGAGGCGGGAGTGATCAATGGAGGGACGCGAAACACTAACGCCAAGGGGATGACAACTGCTGAGGAATAAAGAAACTACATGCAGGTACACTGGGAACACGTCATGCTGGAGTTGACGTGTTCCCAGCCCGTCCTGTACCATGCAGCCCGTCCCGGTGATCACTCCCGCCTCTGATGGCTTATCCTGCTATACAGGGCCGGATATTGTTTGGAGCTGTTTGGACACTGGCGTCAGCGGCTGTGGCGACTGACGGCCGAGCCGACGGCGTGCACAGCTCAGCTGTCTGAGGTCAGGGCTGCAACACAGCTCAGCTATCTCGGGTCAGGACCGTGACCTCCTATGAAAGGACCCAGAGAGGGATCTAACATCGGTGACTCCCTGCTTAACCCTAACAATCCCTTTTTTTTTTTCTCCGCGCTATAAAAAAACACATGCGCGCTATAAAAAAAACACATCCCTATCAACCAGTCCCAAACAGTGTACCAAATTTGAGCGCAATCGGCGTGGCAGTTCAGGGTTCAAGATATATGAGCAACCCAAAATCGCTACTGCAGCAGAATAACGAACACTCTTGGCCCTTCACGTCGCACGTGTCACGACGCTCACCATGATACATCAGTTGTAGTCAATAACTCACCAA
This sequence comes from Amphibalanus amphitrite, assembly GCF_019059575.1. Lineage (NCBI taxonomy): Eukaryota > Metazoa > Arthropoda > Thecostraca > Balanomorpha > Balanidae > Amphibalanus > Amphibalanus amphitrite. The sequence goes on from NW_024881563.1 coordinate 1,143,363, forward strand.
GATACATCAGTTGTAGTCAATAACGAGATGGAAGGGATGGGATTACGCGCAACAAAGAGTAACGCAGGTCAATCAGCCCAGCGGTTGCTGACTTACAAGCCTATTAAAAACGTTACAGGAATACGCTTCGCTAGCTCAATCGTAATAGAGTAGAATCATTACATATATGCAATTGCTACTATTTCCTGGTTTTCTTTATAGGCCAAGGCTTGGTAACTGATAACTCTGCTGCCCTGTAATGGGTCCGGCCCGCTGTGGCGAGTGAAGCCACTCGCCCTGACTGACTGGACTGCCAGCCGAGACGCTGCTGACTCTGGTGGTGAATGGTGAGCGGAAGAGGAGAAAGTTTACGCCAAAGCTGAAGCAACTCTACATTGCTGTACAGCTTTATAGGAGACATCTCTGTCCACTTTAATTTCACATATGTCCCTTTCAGTTTTCCAAACACTGCAGGTTTTGGAGAGGCAGCCATGTCCAGCCTCACCAAGGTTGATGCATTTTGGACAGCAAGTCCCTTCATGTTTCTTAGAGGCACATTTCAGACATATACTCTCAGCCTTACACCTTTCCTGTGCATGTCCGTATTTCCCACAGTTGTGGGAAAGAAGTGGGTTTGGTATGTACTTCTTGACTGGGTACCTGACATAGTCAAATTGGAGCTGTGAGGGACATGTTGGGGTGTTGAAGGTAAGAAGAAGAGTGGGCGTGCGCTGAACTTCCTCCCCTACCTTCCTCGTGAATCTTTTTACGCCAACCACACCAAACTCCTCCAACCAACCGCAGATCTCCAACTCTGACAAGTCAATCAGGTCAGGCGCATGTATGATGCCCTTGCTCTGATTCAGCCTCGCGTCCCTCTGTACGACACACTCCTCACCACCAAAAAGTTGGGCCTTTAAGAGTTTGTCTGTCTGAGCCTCATTTTTGGTCTTGACTAGCAAAGACCCGTCTGCCATGAAGTTAGCTTTGGCCACTTTTTCCTGTCCACCAAGAATGCCTCGGACACAGGTTTGAACCCATGGCCACCCTCTTTCCTTCACACTTTTCCCAGATGTAAGTTTGAGCTGCAGATAAACCCCCTGGGTTCCTTCATCTGCATCTCCCCAGAAACTCATTTCATCCACTCTTGTCCGTTTTAAAGGGACCCTCCCGCCTTCAAAAAAGTTAATGAATTGGCATGAAAGTGATGTCGCTCGGTTCAGAAAGAGCAAAAACGAATATCTACCAAATTTCATCGAAAAATATTCACCGGTTTTCAAGATATTAGACTCTTACTTTTGTTTACTTTTTGGGATCTCCGATGTTCCTATAGCGACTTTATTTGAAAGTGCGGCATTTGTTGCGCGCAAAGCAGCATATACCACCGCGTGTTACAAAACGTTTTAGTCAAACATTTAAAAATCGTTAGATATCTGCGCTGACGTCACACATTCAGAGGGGTATTCCTTTGCATTAGCCCCTCTGAATCAAAATGCTGCAATTTTGAAGTTCAATATTTTCGAGTTAAGGCATTTCTCGATGTTGTGAGTGCCGAAACCAGCAATTGTGAGCCAGGGACCCCATTTTGGCTATCTCAACTCAAATCTAATGTTCAGGTGGGAGGGTCCCTTTAAGGCCCTTGGCCCCTCCATCACGTCCAATCCATACGCCTACTTACCGACCTCCGAATGCAACTATAAGTACAAATGAAATGGCCTTGAATGAACTCAACAGCGAGAACCAGTTGGTGGAACATTCACCACCTTCCAGCTAATCGTCCTCTCTCAAAGACAAATTAAAGAAAGGCAACAACCAAATAGCAACTTCTAGATCTTGACGCTTATGTCTCTCCTCTCCGGAAACGTCTTGACATCTCTCATCTGTGGGCGGTCACCAGTGAACCTTTCAAAAAATTTTCAACTATGCAGCCCGCATCATTTCTGGAAAGCGTAAATTTGACCACATATCCGCCGTGCGAGAAGACCTGGGCTGGCTGTGTTCCCAAGACCTGGTCGTCCATCACACCCTCACACTGCTTCATAAGGTCCGTCAGACTGGGCAGCCCGAGTCTCTGGCTGCTCGGTTCTTCACGAACCGCGAACGGCCCAACCATGTGCGCAGAACTCGCAGTGACAACCTGCTGAGTCTCCCTGACATACGCGGCACGGCGGCGGGAAAGCGGCAGTTTACATACCGTGCCGCAGAGCTGTACAATGCTCTCCCCGCCGCCTTTACTGATCTGACCGTCACCGAGTTTAGAAACCAGCTGAAACGTCGACTGACGTCTGGTGCGGACGAAGTGTGATATGTATGTATATGTATGTGCATTGTGTTGTGCGCTTTTATCGTGATTTTTAAGCATTTTTTATGTCATCTAGCATGATGTTCTTTTACCCACTTCATCACCATCTTTTATTGACTCAGTGCCAAGAATAGCCTCTTTGACTTCGGTCATAGATAGGGGACGGCCACTACGAAGTAAATAAATAAATAAATAAATAAACCTCTTCGCAATTGTCTTTAGGTGTCTTGCAATTGTCGACAAACATGATTGTTTACAGCTTCTCAAGAACCCTACTTTTACTAAATCTAGCAGAAATATTGTCGTGGTAGAAAATTGCTAGCTTGAAATACATATTTGCTCTGGGTAAAGAAAAAGCATCTTTTGAAAAATATTAAAAAGGCTAATTTTGATTTGAATAAAAAAATATCAATGTATTTGCCTGAATATATCAAGCAGAAAACAGCGCTGCCTCGTGATCCTCAGCTGTTGGTTGATGTTGATAGCCTTGGGTGATTCAACAGTTTTCAAATCTAGCTTTTGCATGTGAGTTGTGACCGATGTGCCTCCATCCAGCGGAACCCAGCTAGATTGCAAAGTGGTCGGTCGTACGGGTTGGACCAGAGTATATAGAACACCGGTTGGACCGCGGCGGCATAACTCGGCTTCTATAAGTCCGATTGACAGAGGACAAGCACCGAGATCGATCGTCCACAAATTTGATGACCAATCACAATGAAGTGGTAAGTACGACATCTCACTCTTCGGCGTTTGGGTATGTAATTATGCGGTGGTGTCGTTTGTATACAAAAGTCGGTAGTGCCCCCCCCCCCTTAAAGGGACCCTCCCACCTTCAAAAAAGTTAATGAATTGGCATGAAAGTGATGTCGCTCGGTTCAGAAAGAGCAAAAACGAATATCTACCAAATTTCATCGAAAAATATTCACCGGTTTTCAAGATATTAGACTTTTACTTTTGTTTACTTTTTGGGATCTCCGCTGTTCCTAGCGACTTTATTTGAAAGTGCGGCATTTGTTGCGCGCAAAGCAGCATATTCCATCGCGTGCTACAAAACGTTTTAGTCAAACATTTAACGGACGTTCGAAAGCCTGATGACGTCATCAGATTCCCGTAATGGTTAAGAGATAGGGACCACGCTGGTCCCACCCTGCAAGTAAAGGAAAGAAATTTCTTGAACACCATAAAGCTGCGGGGGTTGCGACCAGGATAAATGGTGGTTTCTGAGCCTGGCCGCAAACTTGGCTATCTCAACTCAAAACTAATGTTAAGGTGGGAGGGTCCCTTTAATTGAAGGTGTTCCGCCGCTACAGCAACAAACCCTATGTAAACGCGTCTTCAGTTGGGCAAACTTGACTTTTGGAATCAAAATATGGAGGCATCAATAATTTGATTCTGGTGGGAGGAGCCACCATGACCAAATATGGGCATGGAATCAATTTTTTGATTCATTTGGGTACACTTTTGACTTCAAATGTCTCGTTACGGCGTAAAAAAGGCCCATGACGGTGAGATTTTTCTTAAAAAAGGTAGAAAAATGTGGTAGGTTTGCAAAAAGTGTTACCTCCAAGCTAAGAAATTGTCCTTTTGGCCTTGTGAATGGGAAAAAGACAGAGCCACTGTCCATCACGTAAAAGCTGTTTTGAGGAAATCACACTGTATGTTCTTTTGTATTATGAATCACATACTAAACAATCAGTATTTGTGTAAAATGGCAAAATGAAAATTTTAAACCCCTTATTATCATTGTTGTAGTGCTTTTATATTATTTATATGGTTTTTACCCGTTGCTTCAGTTTTTGTATTCTTGACATTTAAAAATTGTTAATTGTTATCAAATGTAGTGAAGGTAAAGTACAACAGTGCTATAGGTATCTGTTGTGGTGCTGAGGATACCACTAAATGAGAATAATAGCAAGATAAATGCTGTATTCTTGCAAGTCATTGTTGCCTATTTGTTAACATTACCTGTGAATCAAAATAATGATTAGCATGATATGAATGATTGATTAATTCAAAAACACAGTGGCTTTGTTTCCGAAGCTGGCGTGTGTGTTGTTTGGTTATTATTTTAGTACGGCTGCGATTTATCAAATAAGCTCTGAAAACTGAAAGTCACTGAGGGGAAAGAGAGGTGCCTGGTGCTTGCGGTAATTCGAGGCGTGCGGAACTACACGCTGCGAGGTATTGCACGTCTGCAAGATACCGCCTGGTGCACTGCATGTTCGCCCGTGGTGTGCGTCCACGTCCTGGTCTGCTGCACGCATCTGCACGCTCTCATCTGTGTTGGTGACTCAGGTCTACTTGTCAGTCCCCTTTTTCCGGTCTCACCATTCACCCTGCTCCCCAGCCTCTTGTCCGACTTGGGCGTCTGGTTCACTGCACACTGACTGCATGCGGCACTTGTTTGTGTTCACAATGGCTTGCTGATCACTTGTTTGAGCTTAGCTTGTGTGCATGTTGGACATCTGCGCAGTGCGACCACTCTCTGTCTTCTACTTACCATTGCTGCTCCAATCATGCCTGGTAAAAAAGGGAGGCGATGTGCTCGGAAATCACAGACAGGGGAACAAGTGTGTGGAACCTGTGATCGTGACCCTGGAGATAACCCGATAGGCTGCGACGAATGTGAGGTGTGGGTCCACAGCACGGAAATGTGTTCAGGTCTGCCTAAGGACCTCATCCATGCCATTCTTAACTACGGTGGTGAGGGGATTAGGTTTATCTGCATGACTTGTCGTCGGAAACCTGCTCCCCCTGCCCAGGCTGAGGGCGCTGCAAGTGCCGCCAGTTCTGGTCAGGATCAGGCCCACCTGATTGGAACTATTCAACAGCTTTTTCAACAGTTTCGCGGAATGTGTAACATGATTGCTGACCTATCCGACCAGTTCAAACACCTCACACAAGCCATGAAGTCCCCTCCTGTGCAGAATGCCAACCAAGCTCCTGAGCCTGGCTTTGCACCTCAGCCTCTCGTCCCCAAACCATCAGAGCAGCCTGCTCTCCGTGATGTCATTGCAGAAGAGGTGAGAGAGATGAGGGAAAGAGAAAAACGCAAACAGTCAATCATCATTAAGAGCCAGTCATCCAAGTCAACAGCAGAAGTCATCAGTTTGTTCAAAGAACTGTCCTCCTCCAAGTTTGGTCGGGAGATTACCCTTACGGAAGTCTCCTCAATCAAGGACCACACTGGCATGTTCAGAGCAAAGATTACATCTGACGAGCTGAGAAAGCATGTCCTTGACAGTGCCAGAACTCTGAAAGGGACCCAGTATGATGCAGTGTACATCTCCCGGGATCTCACCTGGGCTCAACGTAAAGCTAATTTTGAGAAAAGACAGGCTAAAAGGGTGCAGAATCCTGCAGCCTCCGAAGCTGCTCCTATTCTACCTCAGGGGCATCCCACCCCACCGTCCACGGCCACTGTCCGCCCAACCCAGCCAGACACAGGCACTGCTCCCGGGTCTGTGACGGCTGATCACCAGGGCACAGGCGTTGCTGGTGCTACTGCATCAGGTGCCACCCCGGGAAACTAACCCACCCTTCCTCCCTGCCACATACTCATGTCATGAGATTTATCCAAGCCAATGCCCGAGGATTAAATCCTAGCAAAGTACGCTTCCTCCATGATCTCATTGTATCATCTCAACTGCAGATTGTGTGCATTACGGAATCCCATCTCCTAGACCACATTAAAAACTTTTTTATTGCTATCCCTCACTTTAACTTGTACCGAAGTGATGTCACAGGCAGTGTTTATAAACATGGAGTGTGCGCCTATATCCACGAAAGCCTAAAAGTTGACATGGTGGAGTCGCCCTTGCCCAACCTGCTGACTTTTCGCCTTTCCAGCCAAAATGTGCATGTCGTCCTGGTGTACCGACCCCCATCTAACACTCCTGACAGCAACTCAACCCTTCTCCAGCATATGTATTCCCTTTGTGAAGGAAAGGAAGTTATTGTCCTTGGAGACTTTAACCTCCCAGCCCTGGACTGGCAGCCAAATGGATCCCTCAGAACATACCCTCCCCTGGAAAGGTCTTTCCTTGACACATTTAATGCGCTAGGCCTTCACCAGTGGATCCATGACCCAACATTTCCTAGCTCTGGGAATATACTCGACCTGGTACTCACCTCAGAGGATGATCGCATTGGAGAGATCCAGATCCTCCCTCCCCTGCCAGGAAGTGATCACTGCCCAACAGTAGTTGAGTATGTTTTCTCTGAGCATACCACCCACCGTACCCAGAATCCCCATCCTCAACCAAGACGCGCCTGGCACAAGGGAAACTTCAAAAGAATCAGTTCCATCCTGTCAGAAACCGAATGGGAGGATACATTCGAGGGGCTAAATGCAAATGAGTGTTTTGATCTCCTGACCATCCAAATCAGATCATTATCAGAGAAGTTTGTTCCCCTGAAGCCCGAAGATTCTGGAAAACCTCCATGGCCCTCCCGTCCCCCTACTAGTCTAGTACACGAGAGGCAGCGTGCGTGGTCCGCTTTCAAATCAGTGAGGCACCGTTTTGGAAGTCGTTCCATACAAACTACCTCAGCCTATAGGGCCTTTGCTGATGTCAACAGTAGATTTAGAAATTTTAGCATACACAGCCAGTCCAAGTATGAGGAAGGACTTATCAACAAGTCAAAGCAAAACCCTAAAATTTTACATTCCTACATTAGACATAAGAAAGTGGGTCGCTCCTCTGCAGGCCCCCTGAGGCTTTCCTCGGGCGCCCTGACCGATGATGCCACAGAGATGAGCGAGTGCTTTGCGGATGCCTTCGCATCTGTATACACACGACTTACTCCCACAAACCCTCATCCACACCAAACATTCCCTGGCCACCTCCCCCCTCTTGTTGTTACCAGAGACCAGACTCTCTCCCTGCTTAAGGGGCTTGACCCAAACTCTTCCATGGGTCCTGATGGCCTACATCCTCACCTGCTCAAGGAATGTGCGGATGCTGTTGCCACCCCCCTCCACCTCATATACCGAAAGACTCTAGAGGAAGGAGAAGTACCATCTCTTTGGAAGAGTTCTCAGGTGATTCCCATTTTTAAAAAAGGCTCCCGTTATGATCCGCTTAACTACCGCCCCATCAGCCTCACCTCCATATGCTGTAAAATGCTAGAACGTGTCATCACGGCCCATGTGTGGGAGTACCTAAATGACAATGAAATCCTGACTTCCAACCAGTTCGGCTTCCGAGCAGGACGCTCCACGGCAGATCAGCTGCTGCTGGTATACGATGATGTGTCGAGGGCAACTGACGAGGGTAAAATATCTGACGTTGTTCTCTTCGACTTCAGCAAAGCCTTTGACGTGGTCTCCCATGAGATTCTGCTGGAGAAACTGAGATGCCTGGGTTTCGGTCATGACTGCCGTGGAGCCACTCCGGATCCTACGGGCGCCTCCCTCCTGAGTTGGATCCGTTCTTTCCTTACCGATAGATCCATGAGTGTGCTGGTGAATGGAGCCCAGAGCTCCCCCCGCCCAGTACGTAGCGGTGTTCCACAGGGGTCGGTACTTGGTCCAGTCTTGTTCTTGATATTCATCAACTCCATCGCCCCTAACCTCTCATCGTCATATAAAATATTCGCGGACGACCTTAAAATCTACGCCTCCTTTTCCCGTCACCAGTCCAGCCCGTTGTTACCATACGCTACCCTCCCGCAGATCCAGGCTGATATTGATGCCCTTTTTTCCACTGCCAGGTCCTGGGGGCTCAACATGAACCGCAAAAAGTGCACTGTGCTCCGCTTCTACCCCCTACGAGCCAGGGATCCCCCTCCACCTCCCCAGTACCTCCTTGGTGGCCAGCCTATTCCCACATCTGACAGTTGCGTGGATTTGGGCGTCAAGGTTGATATCTCACTAAGATTTCACGCCCACATCCGTGATGTGGCTTGCAAAGCTGGAGGGTTAGCCCAAAACTTTCTGAAGTCGACAGTTTGTCGCTCTCCCGAGTTCATGCTGTTTCTCTGGAAAACTCACATTAGGCCTATTATGGACTACTGCTCGGTGATTTGGAACACTGGCTATTCAGATGATCTTCGCCTCCTTGAGAGAGTCCAACAACGCTGGACGAAAGCAATTTCTGGACTGGATACTCTCTCATATGGAGAAAGGCTTACTAAGCTAAAACTCTTCTCCATCCAAGGTAGGCTGCTCAGATCTGACCTCATCCAGTACTGGAAAATCCTATCAAAACACTCCTGCATCCCACCCGATATCCTGTTTACACCCCAGCCCCATACCACATCCCGTGGCCATCCATTGAAACTCCTGACACCGCATACATCCACCGATACCCGCCAGCGCTTCTTCACGTACAGATGTATACGTATCTGGAATCGTCTTCCCATTGAAACTGTTCGCGCGAGTGATTTATGTACTTTCAAAAGACTGTTGGAGTATGACTTAAAAGATGAGCTATTTGCGTATACAGAGTAGTGTTGTTTATATGCCATGTTGTGTCTGTTATTTCTCATTCTTCTGCCGATCACACCGATACAAGGACACCCACAACAGACACATGTATTGTATATTCACTCTGCTCAATTCACTGGAAGACGCACTTGCCCAGGCGATACCACTGGCTTGACGCACTGCCATACCTACTTCTCGGTCTGGCGCGTCTCTTCGAAGGGGTTCCTATGTCCTTTCCTACACTCGCCTATTCTCGCCCATGACTGACTCTACAGTAGTGACGAGGAACCCAACCAGGTGAGTCAACCAGGTGAGCCAGCTGATGGGGAATCAATATTATGATTATCTGTTTAAAGTGAATCAGTTCCTTGATTGCCTTTCACTACCTATAGAATTCAAATTGTTATGATAGGGGCAATATTATTTTGCTTAGGAGATAGTTCCAGCATTTCTGTTCAAGATCAGGCATGCTCCTTCTTGAAACACTCTTATTTTTATGTGATTGGTAAGTTAGAAATGGTCTGCATTTATGCCCAAATATGGTCATAAGGAATCAATCTTTTGATGCCTCCATATTTTGATTCCAAAGGTCTAGTTTGCCCAACTGTCTTCTGTGTGCTGACCATCGCACGACCTCGGTCGTCGGCCAAGCCAATCGGCATTGAAGTTTCCATATCCCCCTATGATGTCGGCTTATGATGACAAGGTCACTTGAGTGACCTCTCAGGTGGCCTTCGAGGAAAAATCCGAGATATACAAGTTGTGAGGCCTCTGGAGGACACGGTCCTGTCCGTTTTATTTCCCTGTGAAAGCTCTTCTGGCATTAGGTTCATTGCGGATTTGTGACATTCACAGTTTAGCACCGTGCAGAAGTTTACGTATGACGTCATAGGTCAGTGACCTGACCTGACCTGAAAACGCGTCATGGGTGGAGCTTTTCCAGGAAAGTTGGTGGGGCAAAAAGTTGTCAAACCTACAATGTCCGATTGTTAAGTTAGATAAAATTCAACAATGAATCAATTCTTTTCATTACAGAGATAATATTTTGCATTACACAGACATTTCAAAGCTCCTCAATGCGAAAAACATACGTTTGCTAAGCAGTAAAGTCCTGCAAATCGGCTTAAGTTGGTGGGGCAAAACGCTTATTGGTGGGGCAAAATGGCAAGTTGGTGGGGCAGGCGCCCCACTAAGTGAATAGGAAGCTCCACCCCTGAAACGCGGTTGATGTCACATGATCTGGCTTGAATCAAAAGTTAATATGATAAATTTTAACTTTCTATCACAAGCGTGCTTTAAGCTATCGCAAAAAAACTACGATGGTGGGCCCCGCCCCGCCCCTTTCCTCAGCCGGCGAGGGTTAACTTGTCAGCCTCGAATTTTCGCAAATACCTAATTGTGATTTTTGACCAATGACCATTAAAATGCCGTATCATTAAACACGACCAGAAGTGGCATGGTAAAATTTCTGACAAACGAAGCAAGATAAATATCGACTCAATCTCAAAACTTAAAAAAAAAAATTATGTGATCGAAAACTGTGTGAACGAAAACGAAGCATTTATATGTGTGTAGAACGGCTGCTGACTAGTTGGACAAGATTCCAAATTTCAATTTGGCTAGATGGTCATGAAATACTCGTCGGTATAAACTATAGATATACCTACACTTCGATTTGCCCTTGCATTAGGTACGTCTATCCCATGGCCTCGCTTTTCATTCTCGCTTTTTTTGTCCGCGATGATGTCGCCGCTAAACGAGTTGTTTGTTTCCTTTTGTTGAGAATTTGAGTGCAAGCAGTCTTGACGATTGCAGATTATTGTAGGACTATGACATAATAGGTAGCGGAATGGGGGAAGGAAGGGTGTGCAGGTGTTTGATTTAGATCATTAAGCATCATTTCCGCCATCATGCAGGGTCACATCTTCCCCTTCCCTTCACTGCGGCATCTCTGCGCCCCACACACGGGGTGAGACTAAATGCGGCCCCCACCGGACACGATTTGGTAGCCGAGGTCTGTGACGTCAGCCGGGCGTGAAGTTTTCCCTTCACCATAGGCTTTACACACAAACTTGCCGAAGTTCATGCCAGGATAGCCCGGCCTGAAAGTGCAAACATAATTAAATTTTGCCCTCATTAGATTCAGTGCTTCATTTTATAACTAAAAACGTCCGTTATTAGGCCTCAATGAAGGTACAAAGTACTCAAAATCGAAATTCAAGAAGATGCTGTCCGAGCACAATCTGGTAACATCACGTGACTTCTTTTCAGCAGATTATTGATAATTTCAGGATATATTCACACGATTGCTGCCTAAAACATCATAAATAATACATTTGCAGCATTTATTACTTCCGTTTAAGTCATAACCTTGTAAAATGCAAAGTGTATCATGGTAGTCACGTGACCAAAGGTATAACAGGGGGTTGGGACAAACACTCAAAGGATTTCTAGTTTATTAATCAAATTATATAATTTTCATGGTGGAATTGAAAGATTGTATTCTTTCCTAATAGCATACAAATTTTTGTATGTAAAATATTTTCCTTACGGGTGAAATTCTTTATATAAGAAATATCAGTGACGTCACCAGGGCTTTACTCAAAACATCGGATCTACCTGTTTATTATAGGTATCTTGACTAAATGCATGGATGAAGTATACCTAATCGGAATCCATGCTAAATGCTTACTTCGAAATCTAAGCTGCGTTGCGGCATTGGCGGTTATGTGCGGCGTGTACGCCGCATGATTAGTAAGCGGCGACCACTTAATTAAAAACTCAATAGCTTTGACCTGTTTTCAATGGATAACACTGCATACCAAAAATGTCCATCGCTCTCGTCATAGGATATTTAGATTTAAATAACTAACTTATCTACATCATCGTTTTGAGCCAAATTAATACTTTCAAGTGACATATTATAGTGCATGTATGGCCTAAACTTTTGAATTCATTTTAATAGGGGAAAAAACGCAAGAAATTACCCAACGTTTCGCATTTATTTCTTATTCATGGGTCTTTGAGTGCATTCTTTGAGTGTAACTTTCAACTTGACCCTCGCCCGTATTGGTGTTTTTCCAGCCGCGAACGTATAAGGTATAACCCCTTGCCGTTTCGCTCCTGATCAAGCTAGAGCTTCGCGGAAAAAACGAGCGTGTTGCCCGTGACGAGAGGAGGCCGATGATACCCAATTTTAAGGTCCTAGGTCATCGGTTGACCTTCCAGGTCAGGTCAATGACCCAAAAGGCGGAAAATTGGGACCTGTTAGAACGTCGTAGTGTGGCTGCTATGGGGTTTTCCGGGGTGCTGATCACGAATATCATGCTTGTTTTGATCACAGATGATGTCTTTATTCATTTAGGTCAGGTCGGGTCAGGTCAGGTCAGGTCAACCAGTAGAGGTCCTGCCGGGTATTTGTAGTAGGTGTCAACCGCCTCTGACAGCCTCGTAACATGTTACGAAGGCACCAAAACTACTTTGTAAACGTTCATGTGGTTGCTAAATTCGAATTCAGCTCGAAAAACTGGCCTAGAAACATGTCAAACTCGAAAAAGTGAACCGAGGTCACCAAAGGTCAATGACCTGACCTGACCTTCAGGTGACCTTGACACCCACCCTAATGCATGGGGGCAACATCATATCACATGTTTGAACGCTTGAAACCACGAAAAGACTGCAAACGCGCTGCTAATGCGAGCCGACATACGCTGAATCGCGGTTCCGGCCAAACATGGTCTCGAAAAGTAGGTCACAGGTCTAAGGTTATTTGCGTCAGGGTCATGAAATTTTCAGGGTAGGTGTAAAATTGATCAACGCGAGGGTACTAAACGTTACGTCGTGATCGGCCGCTTTTTACGCGAGTTATTCGCGAAAAACCGAGGGGAGTCCGTTCGACCCCCCCCCCCCCCCCTAAAGGGCGAGGGTTAACTCACAGTCCGAACTCCGAACAAGTTCGGTCTTGTGAATTTGTCGGAGCATCACCTAAATCTAGTAGAGATGATGGTGGGAAACTAGGCTTTTAAGGAGGGAAGGGAGTCGGTGACGGTCAGGGGCACTACAAGTAGAGCAGTCATAAGCTGGTGACAGGGCTGACATACCATGTTTTGATAGCATGACTGAAACAGACTTTTTGGGTAGCCAGGAAATCGCATGCGAGAGCCTATTGAAATTCTTACATCGGCCTTTATATGCACCAGTCGTATACAGGTGCGGGATTTGGCATACGATTTCCAGACAATCGAAAGACTGTTTGGAGCCAACGAAGGAAGGAATGAGTGAGTACCTACTAAGTTGGAGGCATTAATTTGCAGATAACTAAGTTATTTAAATCTAAATATCTTATGACGAGAGTGATTGGCATTTTTGGTATGCAGTGTTATTCATTGAAAACAGGTTGGAGCGTTTAAGTCTTTAATTTAGTGGTCGCCGCTTACTAATCATGCGGCATACACGCCGCACATAACCGCCAATGCCGCAACACAGCTTAGATTTCGAAGTAAGCATTTAGTCTCACCCCACACACGGCGCCCTCGCCCTAACGCCGGCCCCCGCCGACTGACCCACTCGCCGCGCCGGGTGCCGCGACCTGACCCAATGTCACTGCCGTAGCCTGCGCATTAGAATCGGGGCTGGAATCCGGGGGCTCGGCTTGCCGGCCGCCTCTGGAACAGGAGACTTTTTTGTAGACCTTGTGACAAGGTAGTGTGCATGCAGAGCACACCAATCACCTTCGGACTGGACGAAAGCCGGAGTACTGCACAAAAGGTCTCACCAAAGATTGCAGGCGTGCCATATAAGCGGCCTACATCACTGCACAAGGAGACGCCCTGAATACTTCAGCTGGTTCTGTCCGACTTGCAAGCCCACTAGCCGTTTCATCGCCAACTAACGCTCGATCATGACCCTGACCTTGTCCAATGCAGCAACATTTGCGGCTACTAGCACTCCGTTTTCATGGTTGCTGATTAGCAGGTTCGGGAGTGTCGGCTTGCGAACTGCACTAGCAGACGCACACACCTACCATCCAGTAGGATCCAGAATATCGTTAAAGGGAGATAATGACCTTTTTCCACAAAATCTGAGTTAGGACCATTTTCTGACAAAACACAACGAGTTATAATGTAAATTAAAACCATTTTGCTCAATTCGGTACCTTGCCGCAAATATCTCAACTTGAAGTCACGTTAGCGGGGAGCGCTGAAAATGACCGTTGAATAAGTACTTGACATCACTTTTTGGTACTTGCATGTAATTTTGTAAAATGAGCGTATTCCTTACATTTGATCTTCATCACATCTAGTTAGTTAATGGTCGTCTATAGTGCCTTCAAAAGATATTCATGGTTTGGGGGTGGTTTATGTCTACATTTACGCAACTATTTTTCCTGTTCATCATCTGACGCCATATGCTGCTATTTTAGTAGCAACGACTCAATTTTGAATCGGTCCCGCCGACTGCACAATAAAAGAAGATAGATTCAACACTTTTGCGGCATCACTGAAAAACTTATGCAGTAGGTACTGTTATCAAAATTCTCATAACACCGTTCGACAAACCTGAAGTCTTTTTGAAATAAATATGCTTGTATTTTTCGCTTCAGGCTCTGACGCCAAAATAATGAATTTCGTAGTCGCAATCGCAAGATTTGGCTGCGTTTCTGGCGCATGCCGTTCATTTGTGGCGCAAAATAATACTTAGAAACAAAGAAGAGTAGGCACTATGTACCCCCGAATTAGAATCTAATTAATTCTAAACCGAATTAACTCTAATTCAAATTAGAATCCTTACAACCAAGCAACGACAAGGCGATAACATAAACAAAAACCCAAGCGTCGCTGTTTGAAACGAAAGCGCCATATACTGCGACTTTTTTATAGAGAAGGACAACGCATTTCGGTGGGTGTTACAAGTACTGCAAGTACTGCTTCTTTTTTGCAAAAATAAAAACCTTTTTCACATACGAAAATGTGCTAGGAAATTTTCATATTTTATAGAAACTACAGTAGAAATAGTATAGATGTCGAGTAATTTTTATTTAAGAAAAAAGAAAGCTCATTATCTCCCTTTAAGTAGGAAAAATGATTGGACGGTAATCGTGGCGCTTTTGATCAGTGGCTGAATGACAGCGACATCTATAACTCAGACTGCAGAGCCTGAGTCTGAGTTAAGCTTACAAAAATCGCCCATGAAAAAATCGCCCTTCGCCCGCCCGCCGCGATGCGGGCGGTTCTTTTTTTTGCGTCGTTTTTGGTATTAAGTTTATTTTCGGTTGGCGGCGGCCGGGCGCTTTTTTGCGGTTTTTGCGTTTAGCGGCGTGCGGCAAGGCCTCGTCTAACATGTTAACGGGGGGGGGGGCAAACCCCCGCAGTCATCGGCCTGCCCTCCCCCCCCCCAGTCAGGGCAAAAAGCCACTACTGGGGGAGCCGGCAATAGCCAAAAGGCAAACGAATTTTTAGTTCGAGGCGTCAGTGCACATAAAAGCAAATGTGTAAACGGAACATGGATGCAATGTGAACACTTTGATACCTACCCGATTACTTAGGCCTGTTATCAAGTGTTTATTTTGTTTACCTGACCTGAACCATTTTTTTTTCGCTCAGCAATACGTTACATTTCGTCTTTTCAGGCGCCCAACTCCGTGTCTCGGACATTCTTTTTTATAAATTTAGTCCGGACCTTTTGAATGGAAGGATTCACAAGGACAAAGCTCCCGCTAAGCAGAGCGTGTTGCGTTGGCCCTGCCCTCTACCCTCCGATCGCGCAATTCCTGATCTATGGCAGAAGTTAGAGCCCAAAGTTTAACGTATGCACATAGCCACGCACGGCCGGTCCCCTTACTGACTTCGACTGACTACGACCTGCCACCAACCGCAACCATACTCGCCAGGAGGAAACATCGAGCGACTCTGTCGCGCTTCGAACCCGGACTGTTATAACCGGGACGCGTGCCCTCACCACGCGGAGTCCAACGCTCTACCGACAAAAATTTCTCCTTTACGTATCAATCTGTTGTTTCTGTCCTCGGGGCGTCAATCTGTTGTTTTTGCCTATCGTCGTCCTCACTATTCGGCGTCCAATCCAACTTCTGGCTGGACGGTCACCGGTGTGCGGCTAGAGTAGCTCCTAATCGTAATGAAGCAGGCTCCCGTGGTGGTCGTACGTAGGCGCAGATTGGTGGTCTGTCTATGGGAACGGGTACTGACAGCTGGATTATGTATCTAAAGAAGTCGGCGTGGAGTCCCGGTGGGCAAATGCCAGCCACTTAGGGTCCCAACGGGCCTCAAATTGCACTTCTACACGAGAAATCTTCATTTTTTGTTTAGTTTATAGCCTCTGACGACCTTAAGGTTGTATCGGAGATCCACGGTGATTACGGAGAATCCACCTGAGAATCCATCATCTCCAAGTTGATACATAGGCATTACACTAGTCTGAGGGGGCCCTAGTGGGAAAATACTGTCTCCACTCAGATTGACCCTTAAAGCCTGGTATGGATCATATAAAACCAGTGTGGGCTACCATAGAGGCCGGCGTGGGTCCAGAAGCTGGCATGAGCTCAGAGTCAAGCGCTCAGTCCAGTATAAGTAAGTCTATTAGTCAGTCTATTAGTAAAGTAATCTTGGCTCAGTCTATGCGTGTGGGCCCCCGACATAAGGCTCGGCATGCAAATTCCTTGGACAAGCCACAAGGCGACAGGCCACTCAAACAAACGCTCAACACCGATAAGTGTGATTATTACTGTCTGATGGGCAATGTGAGGAGGCTACAAGTACAATCTAATGTAAAAGCATGGGTCGGATGGCCTATTATTTTTTCCCAAGGGCGGATCCAAGGGGGGGCAACGGGGCCATGCCCCCCCCCAAGACGATCAAAGGGGGGCCATACTACCTTTTGCCCCCCCCCCCAAGACATAAGTCAAGAAAACTAAAAAAAACATTCTCAAAGTTCCTATGCTGAAAACTGAAATATTGCTTTGATGATTGAGTGACCTTGGGGCAAACGTGAAAAACTCTGCCAACCAGAGTCAAAATGGCCTGTGCCGGCGAAGGTTAACATGTAGGAGAAATTGACGTGATATCACATTGTTATTCGCATTCATAGGCATGTGTTCTGTATTGTGTAGGGGAGAGCGGGGCCAGTTGAACCACTTTTTATATATTGACATGCACAGCGAGATCTAGTTGTCATATCGAAAAATGCACAATACTATGAAAAATATGCTCTTTTGGCTTTATTTTAAGATATGTAAAATTATGTTTCAAGCATACTTTGCTGCCAAACGCATGCTTATAAAACAGCTCTACGCCCGTTTCAAATGACCCCGATGCGAGGGTCAATTGAACCAGCCCATGGGGTCAATTGCACCTATCCTTAACAATGGGATGTTTTCCTCTTTAAGGCCACTTTCTTAAGGAGATATTTTGTCCTATTTACTTTTCCAAATGCTACATTCAATAGGTCGTTGGAAAGCTAAAAGTGCAAAGTTCCTCATAATAGGTGACATAAAGTACATAGACTATGGTAATATGGGCGGATGAGAAAAATGAGAAATATCTCAGGCTATACAGGGTGTCCGGAAAGTTCTGGCGCTTTTCAACATTTTCTAAAACAAATGCCATTGGTTCATAGATACTCATCAATGGATCAAAACAATGACCAGGGACACCAAGCCACATGCTTCCGCTACGTGCTCATTCAATGTAACCACCGTCGGCGCCGACGACGGCCTCGACGTAGGGGAGGAAGCGCCTAGGGTTTTGACGATGTGGGGCGTTTCCAGGTCCTCCCATGCTGTCATGATGCGAGTCTTCAGCGACTCCAGGTTGGGGTGAGAAATGGCCTAGCTCATGTTCCACAAAACGCGCAGCACGCCTTAGTCGAGCGGGTCAGGTTAGGAGAATAAGGCGGCCTAATCTCATTTCGCCACGGTGATCTGGCCTGGCAAGCTTCTCTGTCAGTTTCGCTTGAACGGCAGCGGCGTTAGTTGGAGGGCGCTCTGTGCTGTTGAAATGCGAAGTGACCCTTAGGGCAAGTCGTCTTGACCCTCGGGTTGATGTGGCTGTCCAGGAATCCCTCGTGGACCAGCCTGTTATTTATTTATTCGACATTGACGAAGATGATGGGACATTTTTGTCCATCAGACCCCCGCACTTTCTTGGATTGCCGCGCTGAAATGCTGCTCCGTTCTCGGCAGTTTTGACATACCGCTGTCGTACCGGCCTGAGGATATTTTCTAAGGAATTGCCAAGTCGGAATAAACCTTTACCTGCTAAAGCATTCATCGAAAAACGCCGCATCGCGCTGCAACTCGCGCCTCGTTCAAGTCGCACCCGGCCGCCGCGCGCAGACATTCAGCGACAAGGTGCATCTTTGCCCATCAGCCCATCACTGAAAACGACTTCAAGGTCATATTTACACGACCCCTAGCTGAGCGATCAACGAGGGGTCATATCTGTGGCGATTGACTGAATGTCCAATAATCACAGCGCGCGTCAGACGACGTCCAAAAGAAGCGCCAGGACTTTCCGGGCACCCTGTAGTGTGCTTTCAAGCAAAAGGCTGGAGAAAACGGGTCAAAAATTGAGCTCTATTAAACTACTATTTCAGTTTAAAAGCTCGTTTCAAAGGTGGACTATTTCCTTTAATGTTTACAGCCCCTGAACAATAACCATTGCAAAGGTCACCGGGGTCCATTGAAACGGCCTGTGGCCCTGTTTCAACTGACCCTCAGAGAAGCGTTTCAATTGACCCCATCCGCTCCCGCCATCTCGCACGCGCCGTAAAGCATGTATGTCAAACGAGCTGGAGGGACGGCATCATGCTGAATGAAGGGCCAAATAAGGTGTTATTCCGGAGCCAGGAGTTCTTCTTTCAGCAAACAAAGGTATATGAGATATCACAAAATATTCATAAAAACGATTTCTCCCAAACGCCCCTCAAAAACACAAAAACAAGTGTCAATTCAAAATTACCGTCCGTTTGCCGCCCAAACGCCGTTGACAAAGGAAGTGGTCGAGCGCGGATGCGCAGTGGTGTCGGCAACGCCATATGTTGCATACTGTTGAAAATAAAGCCATGTTTCATCTGACCCCGTGTTTCAACTGGCCCCGCTCTCCCCTACTGGTTGGTTTTAATTGCAAATTTGTTGGAAAGTAAGATTGTCATTAGGCACTTTTTTTAAAGAAAAAGGTATTTTCAACGTTTGCCATGGCCAAATGTGTGATTCTTGTCAGAAAACTGAGGAATGATCATAACAACACTGAGTATAATCAACTTCAGCTTGAGAGATTTCAGAAGCTTCTTAATAGCTGAAGCTTCTTCATAGTTCATTAACACTATTAAACAGGAGCTTTCTTGTCTCATGCCTGAATGTATATGGATTTAAACCTCGCCCGTATTGGCGTTTTGTCAGCCGCGAACGTATAGGGGGGGGGGGGCGTTGCCCCCATTGCCGTTTGACCGCTGATCGAGCTAGAGCTTCGCGAAAAAAACGAGCGTGCTGCCCGTGACGAGAGGAAGACGATGATGCCCAATTTAAGGTCCTAGGTCATTGGTTCATGGTTGACCTTCCAGGTCAGGTCAATGACCCAAAAGTCGGGAAAATTGGGACCTGTTAGAGCGTCGTAAGTGTGGCTGAGCTTTTCCGGGGTGCTGATCACGAATATCGTGTTAGTGTTGATCCCAGAAGATGTCTTCATGCATTTAGGCCAGGTCGGGTCAGGTCAACCAGTAGTGGTCCTGCCGGGTATTCGTAGTACGTGTCAACCGCCTCTGACAGCTTCGTAACATGTTACGAAGGCACTTAAAGTACTTCGTAAATGTTCAAATGGTTGCTGAATTCGAGTTCAGCTCCAAAAACTAGCCTAGAAACATGTAAAACTCGAAAAAGTGAACTGAGGTCATCAAAGGTCAATGGCCTTACCTGACCTTCAGGTGACCTTCACACCCATCCAAATGCATGGGACAAACATCATATCACATGTTTGAACGCTTGAAACCACGAAAAGACTGCAAACGCGCGGCTAATGCGAGCCAACATACGCCGAATCGCGATCCCGGCCAAACATTGTCTCGAGAAATAGGTCACAGGTCAAAGGTCACTTGGGTAAGGGTTATTAAAATTTCAGGGTAGATGCAAAATTGATTAACTCGAGGTTACTGAAAGTTTCGTCGCCATTAGCCGTTTTTACGCGAGTTATTCGCGAAAAATCGAGGGGGGTGGGGTCTGTTCGACCCCTCCCCCCTATACAGGGAGGGTTAACAGAGGAAGACACAATTTCCCCTTACCTGTACTTGTTTTTGAAGTGTTTCAAGCGTCATTTTGAGAAGGTGCTTTATTCAATTACGGGGTGCATGTGCACCCCTAGAACCCTTAACCCTCGCCGGACCTATTGGTTTTCTACATACGCGCCGGCCGAGGGGGAGGGCGGGTACGACCCCCCCCCCTCGCCGTTTCGCCCCTGGTGGAGCTAGCGCGTCGCGGAAAAAACGAGCGTGTGCGCCGTTACGAGACGCAGAGATTGGTACCCGATTTTAAGGTCCCAGGTCAACCGGTGACCTCTGAGGTCAGGTCAAGTGCCCCAAGGTACGGTTCAGTTTTTGGTGAATAAGTTCGCAACAAACGGTCGCAGAGCCGCGATTTTTGGCAGCATCGTGTTCACCTCGCTCAGGCACGTCGAATAATATACTTTTTGTCCGGGTCAGGTCAACTTGGGGTGTTGACCTCAGGTCAAGGTCAGGTCAGCACCCCCAGGTCACGAAGCTGGTCGAAAGAGGTTATGTCGCATATCATTCGATTCGGCAGGTCTTCCTGAGTCCATTGGTGGCTTTCCCGACTCGCTAGCTCAATTTGATCGGGAGTTATTGACGAAAAACTAATATGACCTTGATGACGTCATAAATGACGTCACGCAAGGTCAACATTGCAAAAGTGACGCATCTAACCTTGCAAGGAGTGCATCAAATCACGATTCTGTGTGCTTGAGATAGTTGGAGATCGTTCCCGGCGCCAGAATAGCAGTTTTCATTTTTCCCCATTGACTTATAATGGTGAGGTCACGAAAATGACCTGACCTCATATGACCTTTAGGAAAAATCCGAGATATACAAGTTGTGAGACTCATAATGGATACTAGATCCTGCAAGTTTCATTTCCCTGTGACATCTCCTCTGGCAGTGAGGGCGTTGCGAAGTTGCGACATCTGAAGACCGTGCAGAGGTTCACTTATGACGTCATAGGTCAGTGACCTGATCTGACCCAAAAATGCGGTTGGTGTCAAAAGATGTGGCTTGAATCAAAGGTCAGGTATGCCAAGTTTCAGCTCTCTATCGCCAGCGTGTTCGGAGCTATCGCGAAAAAAAACTATGGGGGGCGGCACCCGCCCCCCCCCCCTCGGCCGGCGAAGGTTAATTAATGCTCCACCATATGTCACTAACTTAACCCACTATTTGAAGTTATACTTAATGACACATGGGTAGTTTTCACTCAACATAGTAGGATAATTAAGCATTAAATGCAAAATTAGAGCTTGAGATTGTCCGGCATTTAGCCCAACAGGATACCTCTTCAATCGTCCTAGCTGAACCCAGTATAAGCTCAGCTTGTCTGAACTCGGACACACCATCAACATTGCCGAGTCTGAATTTGAGCTTGACGCCGGGCCATGGGCCTGAACTTTGTGGTCATGGGCGCGGGAGCTGGGGGTCTGGGGGGCAGCCTGCCCCCACAACTCTGGGGCCGTGGGGCGCTGCCCCACAACTTTTCATAGGGCTAGGAACCGTCGGGGCAGCTTGCCCTCCCTGAATTAGCGGTTGTGGGTCACAAAGGAAAACTAAAGGGAAGAAAACATTTAAGAAAAAATCCCCCTCTTTACCTGGCTTGACAACTCATGTGGAAGATTTAAGCCTTTATTCTACGCTACCAAAAAGGTAGTTCCTTGACTCAGCTGAGACAAAATATCTCACTTTTTGCAACTGTTTTCGTTTCGTTTTTTTTTTTCGATGAAAAGGCGAAGTGTTAAAAATAAGTGGCCTAAAACCGGTGAGAAAACTAGATTTGGGGGTACCCTAGGTTTGGCTAGTCCCAACCGGTTGCCCCCCCCCCCCCCAAGACGGCCGGCTGGATCCAAGATTACTTTACTACTCAGGTTGGTTCACTAGGG
Source organism: Amphibalanus amphitrite (assembly GCF_019059575.1). NCBI lineage: Eukaryota > Metazoa > Arthropoda > Thecostraca > Balanomorpha > Balanidae > Amphibalanus > Amphibalanus amphitrite. Next base: position 1,165,237 of record NW_024881563.1, read on the forward strand.
AAATAAAGGCGCCGTAGCTACGTCACGGATTTGGTAGCAATCTGGTAGCAATTTTTGCAGACATAAATGGCGCACGTGTTGTTTGATCGTCGCCAATACTATTTTACTGCACTATTTTGTTATTTCACTGCAATGTATTGTACATTACATTTGAAAATTAAAATAAAGAAATATTCGTAACCCAGCAAGTCAGTTATTCTTTGAGGCAGCACTCTGTCTTTTTTTTCTCAAACATTTATTGACAAACCATACAAATATGACACAAGTAAATAATAATCGAGGGCTCTCAAGCCCAACAAGGACAGTCTCTGTCATGGCTTCTGACACGAAACAGCCGGTTTCCCGTCTATGCTAACGAGCGCTCCAGGTTGAGACGTTTAAACCCGCAAACACCTGATATGCACCGACACAATAGGGCTTTCAAAACCCCCACAACGTGCGAGTAATATTTGGCGAGCGTACACGCTGGCATACAGTGTTGGCAATCTACACAAATCGGACGCCACATTTCAACTGCATTTTGACTGGGCGGCGGCCGAATTATAAAAATATAGCTCGCCACCACCACGTGATGTGGTGTGGCCCGCCTGGCCAAGCCGCCCCGGTTGGCCAGGGGCAGCACTCTGTCAGCATTGAGCCTTCGGAATGTGTTATTTGATAGACTTTCCCACATTTTCTACTCTTGTGGAAAACTTTCTTAGTCATCAAAAATGTATGCACATATGAATAATTAGAACTTCATTTTCAAAGTTTTATAGAAATAAGATTTCACATTACATTATCATAAGGCTACCTGTCCATTTCGTCCAACCAATTGAATATTCATCCAGCAGAAGGCAGGTACCTCTGAGAAGGTAGGCTGATGTCTCTTATCTCCACCAATATTTCAGGAAAATGACAGAGACTGAGAAGCTATTAAAACTTCAGCGTATGAAAGGGATGTTATGGCTTATGGACATTGAAAAACATCAGATAATGCTTTTGAACCATCTCATTCACCAGCACACATCAATCCGGCTCCTGGCTTCTGTCAAGGAAACATTCCAAAATAATGCATTATTTTATTTCATTGACCACCTTGCAAAAGACAAACAGCAAACACATCACCACCAAAAACAAAAAGTCAACAGGTAGGTACCAGCTGATCTAGCCGTGCTGAGTCATGTGCCTTTGAAAAACTTGAGCAGTCAGGGTTGGATAAACACCCCAAACTTAGCCATTCATGCATGAACAAGTGCAAATTCTGGTCGAGCATTTTAATAAAAATGAAACTAACAGCATTGTATTGTAGGTTACAATTATAAAAAGACAATTACAAAAAACAGCAGAGCTTACTCTACAAGGCATAACCATTAATTTTATAACTGACATCCAAATTTGCATCTCCGAAGTTTAACCCACCTACCAGCCACCTGCACATTTCTGCGCACATGTGCTGCGCAGTGTGCACAGTCACTACACATTACACAATTATGAAAATTAAAATAGTTTTAAACAATCAAGCAAGTCAGGACTGGTATGCAGATTCACAAGTTCTCTCAACATCTTCAATTACCAACAATCAAGAGCACCTTGTGATCTCAGTAACTCAGCAGATCCATCTTCTGTTTTCCATTTTCAGTTTTCAATTGAAATATAAGTTCCATCTGGGAGACACATGTTGCATAATTATGTTTAAACAATTATTATGCTTGAACTTTTGATTTTCCATGTGAACTTCACTTCAAAAGTTGATTCAATTTTTAAAGTTGATATAATTTGTATAATGCTACGATCACGGCGCACCAAATCACAGATAACTTGAAAATAACCAAGCAAAAGCCACATTCTTCAGCAAACTATTAGAGCTTTCTGATCCATGCTGCGTTGAAATAATTGAAAATCGCCAAAATCAGTCAAAATATGACAATTAAATTAATATAAACTTCACAAAACTCTGATTTGTGAGGCAATGCGCAACAGAAATGCGAGGGAATGTGGTAGTAATCTGGTAGCAATTATGAAGGATTTCCCCTGTCGCTGATGAAAAAACACTTGAAACAAATTTTCCAACGCAGAGGAAATCCTTCATTATGAGTTGCAGGGACCATTTGATTGGCCCATTTTAGATAAATATAGGCCGAATGTTTCGATTTCAACCCCATTTATCGTAATGAGACGAATCCATTGGCTTAGTGGTACGTCTTTTGAACACATGTAGGCATTAGATTTCTCCTTAGCCCGCCTGAAACACACCATACTTTGCATGCATTTCTATGGGTGAAGGAAAATTCATGCGCCGTGATGACGTCACGGTAAAGGAATTCTGAAGCTCGTGAACGGGGGCTGGGCTGGATCCGCCCTTGTTTTTTCCTTTAGTTTTCAAAAAAAAAAAATCATGGTGTCAGGGCTGTGATCAGGGGCGCCGCCACCACTACGTAGGGGAAGTTGGGGGAACGCCGAATACTTTTTTTCTGACGCCCATAGCACGCAAGGTAGACAACATAAGCTATTCTTGTTGGCGTCATTCGAGAGGCCAGTCTTTTGCCTTTCAAACATACCAGGCGCATTTGATGAATTCGCATACCGTTAAGCGCACAAACTAAAAATATCAAAGAAGTGACTTTTTCGGCGTTGCCCCGGACTGCGGGGAAAGCCGAAAATGGGAGAAATGATCTACGGGGAAGGCCAACATTGATGTTTTGCCACTTTATCTGAAACTTTATCCAGAATTTATCAAAGCTGACACGCGTTTTAAGAGCTTGAGGACGCTTAGTGCACACTGGAAGTTATAATTGTGTGATATAATAAGAAAATGCCAGGTAAATAATTCCTTATAGGTAACAGGCCGTTGTGTCGGTTGAAAGTGTAATTTGTGTGACTAAAAATTCGCGTTGCTATTCTACAGCAGTAAAGTCCACGTAGCGTGCTTTAACGTACGTAATTGCACGTTTTCGGCATTACCCCAGCCAGCCATACTTTCATTTGCAGGCCCATAACTTTTCAACGTGCCGTATAAATTTCAAATAGGCAGCACACTTATGCAAAGACATGCTGACGATTACTTGACCGAATTGGCCAGACAAATGGTAGCATAATGAGTAAGAAATGCAGCTTCAAAGGCGCATGTAGTACAAGGAACGCGTACCTTGAAAACGGTTTTGGCGCTCTCACAGCCGAAGTATTCCGAATGACGACTCGTAACAAACATGCGATAATTGTAGCCACTTAAGCTTCAGAGCATCACTGACAGGTGGCATCCATGTCTTACGGTTTTCGAAATATCTCGAATTTCGGCTTTGCCCCAACTCCGGCATTGCCCCAACTTCCCCTACAGTACGTACACTGTATAGTCGGTCAAATATGTATCTTTCCCGGCCGGCCCTCCCCACGCTGGGCAGGTCGGTAACTTGGCTGAATCCGCCGGCCGCTGCGAGTACTACGGAGGGGAGGGGACAGGTTGTGCGGTTGCCGCGTCGGCCAATGAGCGCGGACCTGGCGAGCGGGCTGGGGCCACGGCGTGTTGACCTAATATGGTCAAAGGTTCATGCCCTGCGGGTATGGTCTGCGGCCAGCTGGCCCACTGATTGAGCCACAGCACCGGGTCGCGGAAAGGTTTCGATAGGTATCTGAATTGGAGAGTGGAGACCGTTAGCTTGAACTTGAGTGTAGTCGCTCTAGGTTTGAGATGCCGTATCACTGCACCGTTTTTGAAAAGGGGAGAATTATTCAGTTGAGTGATGAGGGTAGAACGGTTGCAGAAATCTTTAGGAGGGTTGGTTTAGGAGGTTGTTTTAGGAGGGGGCGGTTTTACGCCCCCCCCCCCGTCTAACTCGACTCCTGAGCGTCGTAGAGACAAGCGGTAGGCGGCGTTCGAAAGAGCGATAAAAAACGTTTTTACTTCTGATACTTTTTCTTAAATAACTTTTGATCCAGACAAGATAAAGGATCGATTCGAACGTCATCGTTCTTAGCTTGTCAAAGCGCATCGAAAGCTATATCATGTGACCTCGAAAGGTCAAGTTGAAAATTTGACCTAAGGTCAAGGTCATGACCTGACTGAAATAGGTCATGTTGCATATCATTCGATCCGCATTGATCAGACAAACATGATAAACGTCGAACGGAGTCTCTATTTCTATTCACTCAAAAGTTATTGCAGAAAACCCCCGCTGGTGACCTCAGGTGACCTCGGATGACCTAGCGACACCTTCCAAAGGTCACCGGTGACATCTTTCGGTAGAATGACCACCAGGGACCTGCAACACCATGATCCTGAATATATTGTGTGGATCGGGTGGCATTCAGATGAAGTTGAAATTTATCCCATTGACTTATAATGGGGAGGTTGTGAGATTGACCTGACCTCAGGTCATAGATAAAAAAATCCGGGACATACATTTTGTGGATATTGTCACCCTTACTAACTCCTGAAAGTTTCATATCGATCGGTCAACAGTTGTAGCTTTGGTGCACGTTCAAACTTTTTGTGACGTTAGGTCACTCAAACCGACCTGTTGACCTGACCTTAAGTCATATAAGGTCAAAATTCGCACACAGTATGCGCAATAGATGGAAAAACAGGTATGCAAAATTTGGTGGCGCTGCACGCCGCCGTTTTTCGGCTATCTGCGAAAAACCTGGGGGGGCGCAAATCGCCCCCCCCCCCCCCCGGCCCGGCGCAGGTTAAGATTTTCAGTAGATATGGCTTAACGCTTTCCCGTTAATGCCAAAAAAAAATGAAAAAAGTTTTTGCTTTATCAAAAAATAACCGGTCATAATTCGATTAAATATTTCTCTTGCGCTAATCATGATATCACCAAGCATTCAATCGTATCAAGAGCAACCATCTTAATTTTTAGGTCAGCGACCCCTGTTGAAACACCAGATAATCCTTTGATATCTCATAGCACTCAGTCTACAATTTACACGGCGCATGAAAGCACAGCCATCATTAGACCATCGCGCTGCCCTCACATTCGTTAGATTCCTAACGCATCCGCTTGCTCGCCTCTCCCGGCCAGACCCGCCGGAGCACCCGGCGGCGAGGCCGTCCAGTGCTGGTCTGCGGTCACTCTCCAGCCGGCCGCTGTGTAGCTCCGCCCCCCGCGCGTGACGTCACAGGGCCGCCAGAGCCGCCAGGGCAGCTGGGGTGTGGGCTCAGCCAACTATCGAATCCAGACCGTAGCGCCACTTGGCGGCCGGGAAAGATACATATTTGACCGACTATACGTAGTGCAATTTTTGACTTGGAAATCCACTACGTACAGTACGTACTGCTCAAAATGTGAAAAATAGTTAATTTATTTTAAAAAAGTTTTTAATTACGTTTTTTTGAAAAGTTTTTTAATTGAAAAAAGTCACCAAACTTCAGTTTGTTTTGACCAGTTTTGACATACCAAAATAACATTTGTCATTTTGAACTGCTAAAAAATAAGGTACGCTCTTGTTGCCATCTATATTACTATTTGAGGAGGGTGCGTCTGTCCGTTACCGAGGTCCCGACTTGGTGGTGCTTTGCGTGGACTGCAGGCCAGACCGTTGCACCTAGCCCGGTGAAATTTGCACAACTCATAGATCAAGGATGCGCGACGTGCCTTTGAGGGGTCTCAGCTCGATCGGGTCGATAGGGAGCGCGTGGTGCGTGCTCAAAAAGTGCAAATTCGCGTCATAGACTTTACATGTATAAATCGGCGTGCGAAATCGGGCGAAAATGGCTAATTTTGGCCGACACGGGTCCAGTTCCCGTGCAATATCTTGGTGACCAGGGATCCGACCGGCACGGGGAAAACAGCATCGTGTACAGAATTGAACGGGCTATTGAATGGTGTGCAATGCAGAGTAGGGCGGGTCATCCGAGAACTTTTTTTCGAGGACACATAATGAAGACCGAAATTCCTACGGAGCATGTCACAAGAAGACTGTGTGAATTTTTTCAATTTTTTTGGTTGAGGTTGCGGGTCGCCGCAGCCAATTAATCAACCGGGTTTTTCGCTACATTTTCACTGCACGCGAGTTTTGAGCACAAATATCATATGATTAATTATTTTCAAATATATACCTCGAAACTTCAGCTATTCTTCAACCTATTCTGCAAGTCTGTTGGCTGTATCTCTTTAACTGTGGCCATGGTGCCATGCTCTCTGTATCGGTTTTCCGCAACTCGATCGCAGCGCCATCTCTTGAGAGGACTGTTAAACTTGCGTCGGCCGAGACAATATGCATTCTGCTGATGCGATCTTAGGACGCTGATGAAAAAAACGTAAGGCACAGGAGCGTATATAGCATGAAAGCTGTCAATTGCAATTAAAGTAGCCATGAAATGTACATATTGAAATGTACATATGAAATGAAATGTTCACCTGACTTAAGCACAGCCATTATGCGCCAAGTGCGATAGTGTCCGCTGGACCTATTATAGTCCATTTTTTTTCAAAAGGCTTATAGCCCGAAGTATTATTTTGGAGTTAGCACGTGCGTGACGCTAGAAAATAACGCAAGCCGAGATGAATTTCTCGGCCATTTTTGAAAGATAACCGCAGTGCCGCAGTGCAACGGAGCGAGTTGTTCAGTTTAGCTTATAAGGCAAGCTGTGCCACGTTTCAAAATGTTAGTAAATTCATAAATTTGAGCCATTCTGTTAATTTTGCATGCTAATTTAACGTCACTCCTGGAGTACCCTTGATTCCACAGCCAGCCCATCACTTGAGAATTAGCAAGCGGCAAATCCTTAAACAATCAAGACAGAACAATAATTTTTGCACAAGACTCTGTCGGGGGCCAGAATTCTGAACGGCAGGCTCATGGAAAACATGTCATTGTGAGACGCTGAAGCTGGTGACGTTCTATATTGTTGTCTAACATTGTGTTTTCGCATGCTAAGTACAAACTTCGGTCACGGTCGCCTTTTTATAACTCCTTCCAGGTTTAGTAGGCGCATACCCGACTTTTTCCCAGTGCAGAAATCGATCGATCAGTACCTATTGTAATAGGTCGCCAGAGATGCTGGCGCATGTTTCTATTTTTACTTACCAGAAATAAATTCAAAACAAAATGTCAATCCGTGTGTTATTTTTGTAGGCCTGCAAACAGGTCATCCACGTGATCATTTTAATCATTTGTTTAGTGCCTATGGTTAGACCCCGTGTGGAAGCATTTTCGATTCACATTTCCTCATGAGCCGTACGTCTGTACTTCTCTCAAAACTCGTAAATCAGAGGATCAGAGACCAGCCGTTTCGAAACATGCCAAGCCGGTGTTCGTTGATTTTTGTCAAAACCACCAATTTGCACGTGACAATTCTAAAATCGATTTTCGGGCCGTGCGCCTTTTGAAATAAAACGGACTATAGTCATTTGATTCTGCGCTGAGACTTCAGCAGCATTATTTTCAGTTTTGGCTTCGATTATTTCCTTGCATGTAAATTTAACCTTTCTTTTGAAATGCAAACCTAGTGTTGGAACTGAACAGTAGCAGCTTAATGCAGAATAACTAAGTACTAAGTTAGCCTCGTCAACTTAGCCCGGCTTCATCTGACAACAGACTGAGGATGAGTTGCGAGGTATCCTGCTGATCGGCGATCCGCGTATCATATCACTGCCCGAGTCGCGCGTTCGCATCGGACCATCAGATCCTATTTTGATTACCTATTGGGGCTGGGCCACCGCAACAAGCAGTGGAGCATCGAGCTTTGAGGGAAACTGACCTCATAATAACCGCGGTAGTAGCTGCTAAGTGGTCTCCGACGCAATTTGTGATCCCAATCATGTGACATTGTTGCAGTTAGTGGAAAGGAGCCTCCATGTCGAAACGGAACTAATGCCGCGTGGTGGTCCTCGGTGACACTTCACATTCTGTTCTCGGATAGGCAAGTGATTACAAAGGAAAGCCCTTCTGCATTTTACGTGCATAAGGATACGTCGTTTATCATGATAAATAGGATAGCCATGCTGGATCATCGGCTATGACGAGCCTGTTGGACGAGCATATTGCTTCAGTAAATGAGCCCGGTAGTCAATACCTATTCTATTTTACACCAAAATCAGACAAGGGCCAAACTATTAAACAAGTTTACAAGACTTGTGGAAAAGCCACTGGACTAAAGCTGCGCCGATCAGTGTACCATTTACCAAGAGTGCCTGTGCATCGAGCAGGAACCGTTCGTGCCGTTTCGGGCAGCGCCATGCAGTCCAGATCAGAGAACACTTCTGAACAGCCCGGAAGCAGGCGTCACGCTCTTGACAAATCCTGATGTAGCTGTCAGTAAGGAAGATTGAGCCCTTGAATTTGGTAAAATGGCTTACGTTGGCAGCTTGCAAGTTACGTATTCCGTCGCGATCGCCCATCATACAACATATATTGACCAGCTTCGAACTATCACCTAGTTCAATGTTGTTCACTATGTCCCAATGTGGTCCGAAATTACGGAGTAAACATTGCAGAGACGGATTACTCCAAAGCATCCAGCTATTGCGAGACCTCTCAGCTCACCGGTCTGTGTTATTCGCCCAGTGATCGACAGGAATAAGTACCGGGCTCACTATAGGAAACTTGTTTGGGCTGTACTGGCCGATACAGACAGCCAGCAAACAGTGCATACATGATACACTGCGATGCTTGCTGAACTAAGGAATGGTGATAAAAAGACTCGAGACACTTATGGCAAAAAAGTATAGGAAGCGAATGAGGCAGGAGACATAAAGATATGCGATTCTATCAGCATTTTGCAATAAACAAGTCATGCACTACATGCAGCTCATAGATCGGTCCAAAGAACGCGTTACAGAGTCACCAATAGCAATCTCGCTGGAAGAGGGTGACCTTCGACCCGCTGCTTAACAAATTAATTTCGATCCGGTGCATACCCATACTCACTACTCAGGCAGTGGAGCGAGCCGTCCGGTTCCTAACTTAGGCAGCATACGTTGCTGTTATTAAGAGAGCACGTCTCGGTTACATCACGTGTGCCATCAGGACGCAATGCAACGCTCTCATGCCGGCGTTTGAATCAATTATCGAAGTGTGATTTTCTGTCCTAGGACGGTTAGGTGGCTGGCTACATTGCATTCAAAAATGAACATACGGTTTGGACTGATGTTATCTGTCTGCAAAACTTAATTTAACTGATAAACATAAAGGTATCAAAGTTAAGCATCTCGCTGTTTTCTTGGCGAAATCACTATAGGTATAGCTTCCGGAGCAATTTATGATTCCTGAAGTATTTCGGATCGAATGGGTACAACTCACCTAGTGTCAAATAAGGAACACCAGACACCTAGGAACACCAAAGAACACCATATACCCGACGTGGCAGCGGCTGCGTCAGCTTTTAACGGTCGGAAAGCCGTCAAAATCAATGTTATGCCAAACTCGCTCAATAGATGGCGCTGGTTTCGTTGCGCTCAGAGCGCCGATGCTAATCGCTATTCTGAGCACGATTCTGCCACTGGGGTTTCCAAACTTTGTGAAGAGGTGGGGGTAAGCATGTAGAACTAGGAAAGTGGTAAATATAGCACCTTTCTCGAATTTTTCCCACTACATTTTGCAAACAACGAGAAAAATTAGCAAAAGTGGTCTCGAAAAACCGTTGACGGCGCGCCCAGTTCCTTTTCAAAAATTCGCAAAAAAAAATATGTTTTAACCGTTTTATGGATCAGCCCGTAGGAAAATCGCTCTTCACTTTGAAACTTTTTCCATCGACCCGCCCTAATGCAGAGGATAGCACGCGCCACGTGCACCGGAGAGGGCACTTTTATTTGAAAAATTGCGGTTTTTGAGGGATTTTGGAATTAATTTTATTTTTAGGTGACCGTTAAATGGAGCGAGTTGAATCAACGCCTATTTGCAAGAGAAAGGTACCGCCTCTCATATAAAAATTATGAAAAGCTGATTGATCCAAATCAAGGTGGTGCAAATCACAGGAGAAAATGGTGTTTTCAATTTTGTGTCACTTTATTAATCACACGGGGTTTGCTGCATAACCTGATACCTTTGGCAATTGAATATGGTACCATTGGATAGAGCATTCAATTCTGTCCAATATTCACTCTTCATTTTTGCATAATTAGCAACAGTATCCTTAAAAATGTAAATGTTCCAAACCATTACATTGTCATTTTTAGCGAAATTCATCGATGGCCTTCAAAAGACTTCACGCCAGTTTTCGAATCATTCTAAAGTAGAACGCATGATAATACGACACGGGCACCTCGATGCGATGTATCTTTTTGTTTTCTTACAAAATGCTTGGCCGTCAAAAAGCAATCGAACGAAATGGATATTTACCAACCAAATCGACACAGACCAACCCACGGGTCAAAAAATCCCCCCTTAGCGTTGCGGAGCACGCGGGTAACCCTAGTAACCAAGATTACGCTAGTAACAACTATAGTTCGTTTTTTTCAAAAGGACTCTGGCTCCAAGTATGTTTTTCGAAAAAGCACGCGTTTTAGCGAGCAAAACGAGCAAAAACTGAACTTGAGAAACTCGAACGTCGCCTTATTTTAACATGTGAATTATTCCCGATAATTTCCATCCGTGCGTTTTGGAACCAGATTTGAGAACAGTGTTGACGTCATGCTGTCGAAATTGTTTTGCAATGTAGCGTATAACTATCATGGACGAAACCGCTTACTCGATTATAATTTATAACCTCGGCAACAGTGAAAAACGAAGTTTCCCCCAAATTCGTCGAAACTTTGTCCCATCGTACGGGCATTGAGTGCCTGCTGCCACCAGTGATGTCATCATAGTATGCTAATTTTTCAAGACACAATTTTCAGGTACTTACCGTGCACAATTTGAAATCGAATATTTTTTCGGTAAGAAATTCTTGGCCAGACGCTGAAGCTGCCAAAACTCACGTGAGAGCTTCGATAAGGAACTTGGAGCCAGCGTCCTTTTGAAAAAAAAAACGAACTATAGGAAGCTTGGCGGCTTGGCTCGCTTAACCAGGGTACTAAAGAGTCTAGGGCTCAACTTGGGCTCAACCTTGGGCTCAAGCATGGGAATGAACCGCGCCGAGCAAGCGACGAGCGTGGTGTAGAGTTTTAGGGCCTTGGTGTAGAGGCCTTTTGTGAGTGATTGGTTGCTCATAATGCTATGGGGCTTGGGTGGTAGCAAGGTCAGCAAGGTGGTAGTGATCTCAGATCTGCAGAGTAGAAGAGTGGAGTGCTAGAAGTTGTTTATTTCGACGCGTCCGTTGACCATAGGCGTAGGAACAGGGGGGGGGGGCGGGGGCCATGGCCCCCCACTTTCGGAGGTGGGGGGCCAGCAATTTTAACTGGCCCCCCACTTTTTGCTGACTTTAGTGTCTGTCTGTAAGTACCTACCACCCGGTACCCTAAACACCAGAACTTGACGACTATTCAACGTGCCCTTTAATGAAGACTCCCTTTTGTTTCTACAGCGTTATTGACCGCAATTTCCTTCACTCAAAGAAGGAAACCATATCAGAGACAAAACTGTGAGTCCTGGTGGCAGCATTTTGTTGAATACGAGACGCGGGACATGAGCGGGCACTGAAAAGGAATAAGACAATACTACACCTTTTTAGGCTCAAGTTCGAATAAGTCAAGTTCAAATTCGTATAAGTCAAATTCATATTGGAAGATGCCAAATGCAAAATCGAATACCTCAAGCTCAAATTGAGATATGCCAACTTCAAATTGGAAGATGTCAAACGCAATTTCGACTTACTCAAGATCAAATTCGAATACGTCAAATTCAAATTAGAATGAGACAAATTCAATTTCAACGCAGCTACCTACCGTAAATAAGTAGAATTCTTATGATGCTATTATCATTATCATTATCATTATCATTATCATTAATATTATTATTTATTATTATTATTATTATTATCATTATTATATTATGCTATTATTATCATGATTTGCTAATCGCCATCTACCTTCGATCGACTTTGGCTGTCGACTCCCATCTCGCCCCGTCTCGTTTCGATAAAAGACTGTGCGTCATTAACTACATTTCTCCGTTTTTTATTACGCAGTTCGCAGCTCTGCCAGGGCGACGCGGTCTATGCTCGACATGAAACGGAAAGCTGCCATTTGAAAACTTGTACCCATAGTATGCAAAAATATCCCGCCATCATGAACTCATATTTACACAAAGCTGTCACTTGTCAGCAATGAGCGGCGATATCAGACTGGACAGTGGCGGGGAGAGCGAGCCGTGCAGCGGCCAACTGGTTCACGTGTAGCGGAACTGTCGGACAGCTCAAGATCGCTGACATCCGTGACGGTGTCCAAGCCGTCCATTGCTTCGAGTCAATTGTCATTATATTATATGTATGCGTGCAATTACTTTTGCTCCAATTGTAAGGCTAATTTTTTTTTAATTTTAGACTGCATATGCTTTGCATTTACCCTGGACCTATTTTACCGTAGTCCGTATAAGTATGATACGTACATATTTCTCAACATCTTATTTTTCACGCGCTCGTAAAAAGAAAACAAACGCATTCGTCCATCATCGAAGTACCTGCATTGTGACTGAAAATGTCATGCATTCGGTGACGAAGAAATTATTTATAGTGATAAATGATGACAAATAAACAAACACTACTAATACAAGACGAAATTGAAGTTGCCTTATTCTAATTTGAATTTGGCGTATTCGAATTTGATCTTGAGTAAGACGAAATTGCATTTGACTTCTTCCAATTTGATGTTGGCATATCTCAATTTGAGCTTGAGCCTTGAGGTATCCGATTTTGTATTTGGCATCTTCCAATATGAAGTTGACTTATTCGAAAATCGAATTTGAACTTAACATATTCGAACTTGAGCCTAAAAAGGTGTAGTAAGGTGCAGGAGAATGCGTATACAAACGACCAACGCTTGACCGGATCTGCTTGGAGTCGGCATAGTTCGTCACAGGCGTAGTAGCTGGGGGCCAGGGTGACCGTGCCTCCGCCTCGGTTCAAACAGGCTGGGGGCCAGCAATGTCTGTGGGTATCTGCCCCTCCCTCTTCGCACTTTCAGTGCAGTGGCGGTCGCAGAGGGGAATCAGGACCATGCCCTTCCCCCCCCTCCAAAGGCTAATCAGGGGGCCATCATATCATTTGCCCCCCCCCCAAACAACCAATGGGCAGGGCCCCCATGGGTGTATGGGGCTCTGGCCCTTATTCGATTGTCACGAGGCTCAAGAAACCCACGCCAGCTATTAACAGCTCCCATACCAGTCTTTGAGGGTCCTACACTGATCTCGGAGGGCCCTTCAGTGGCGGTCAAGCGCCCGCATTGAGGGATGAGAACCCACATTGACCTCTGAGGGCCCTCCACTGGCATTTGAGGGCCCCTAAACCGGCCTCAAGGGCCCAGCCGGCGTCTGAGGTCCTCACTCCGGCCTCTGATGACATCATTTCTGTCTCCGGGGTCCCAAGACTAACCTTTAGGTGCCTCTGAGCATGGGATCTGAGGCATGGGATCTGAGGGCCCCGCACTGCGGGCCCTCAGATCCCGTGCCGGTATTTTCCCATGCCGGTAAGCCCATGCAGGTATTTTAGGGTCCCACACTGACCTCTGAGGGCCCATGATGGCCTGTAAGGACCCACATTAGCCTCTGATGGCCCAAGTCGGCATCTAAACGTCTCAAACTGCCCTTTGCAGGCCCTGTACTGGTCTCTGAGAGCCTTAACCCTCGCCGGCCGAGGGGGGAGGCGGGTGCCGCCCCTCCATAGTTTTTTTTTTTCGCGATAGCTCCGAACACGCCGGTGATAGAGAACTGAAGCTAGGCATACCTGACCTTTGAATCAAGCCGGATCTGTTGACACCAACCACATTTTCGGGTCAGATCAGGTCACTGACCTATGAAGTCAAAAGTGAACCTCTGCACGGTCTTCAGATGTCGCAACTTCGCAACGCCCTCACTCCCAGAGGAGCTTTCACAGGGAAATGAACCTTGCAGGACCTAGTATCCATTAGGAGTCTTACAACTTCAGAAAGGCAGTGTATAGGTAACATGAAAATACAGAGTCTGAATCTGAGTTGCTTTGTTTTGTTTATTGTATTCAAGCCATTTCGACTAAACAGACAAAAGGATTTTTTTTTAAATGACTCGTATATAATACAACAATCCATGTAATAAAAAGGTGATACAAAACATTTCCGGTACATATCCACACACACGCACACACAAACCCATACACACATGCCCGCTCGGACACGGTCAGGAGGCGTTCAAGCGCCAATCCTCCGTGCGGCAGTTACAGTCCCCCACCCTCCATCCTGACTATCTGGCTGCAGAGCTCCTTGTGGAGGTAAAAGAAGGTATAACCGTCCCGTTGGTGACCTTCATTCAGGACGTACCCCTCGCCCACGCAGCTGACTCGCTGGTCGTCGTAATGGAACCACATGTCCCGTCCTACACTGTACACGTCAGACACATAGTGTCCTGAGTGCGTGGCGCCACCGTAGTGGCTGACGACTCCCACCAGCCGATACGTAAAGTCGCCGACCAGGTCGACGGGACGGAGCGACTGATCTTCCTGGACGCAAAACTCGGAAAGGTGCACCTGTTCCACGGCGCCGGCCGGCTCTCTCTCCTGTGACCTCCTGATAACATGGAGCTCGCGACCCTTGTCCTCACGGGTCCGCCCCGGCTTCGAGTTTGAGTTGGCGGCGTCCAACACCTGCAGCTCGGGTGGCGGCAATGGCGGCGACTCAGCAGCAGCAGTCGCCGATGGCGAAGGACGAGCCGGCGCCGTGGCTCCGGCCGACACTGGAGAGCCTGCAGTGGTGGGCGCTGTTGGGGCGGCGGTGGCGGCCGGTGGGCCTGAGGGAACCTCCGACTCCCTAGTACACAGGGAAGGATTTGTGCAGTTCCACTCGGGAGGCCGGGTGACGTCGTCCGCGACAAACTCGTTCAGCGAGAGGAACTTGGGGATGCTCACTTTGGTCCGGATCTTCTTCGCCTCATCCCCCAGAAAGACACACCGGTTCAGTTGGAGGATCAGTGTCCTGGGAGGCTGACTTATCTTGGTGGTGACGTAACACTCATCGTGGCGGCAGTGCTGACAGAGCAGGTGGCGCCGGTCGGGTCGCATGCTCAGCCGCAGCGCGTCCTGCAGCGTGGGCGCCTCGGTGCCCTGGTGGTGCGGTACGCTCACAAACCAGCTGATGTTCTCTTGGCGCTTCAGAACTGTCTCATGACACTTTGTGCACCTGTAACTCTCGAGGGTCTGGTAATGGAAGTTGTCGCGGACCGGGTTGTCTGTCGATCGTCGAGCGTCAACTTCGTCTTTCATTGTGTCCAGCAGGCGCAACAGGAACTCGTTGGCGTCCTGCATCTCGGTGCCTCGAAACGCCGGATCGATGTCGGCGAAAACATCGCGCAGGTCATTCAGGTGGCTGAAGACTAATTTGCTGAGCGCCTTCTGGCGAAGATCCATCAGTTTGGCAACGCCACACAGCGTGCGGCACTGGCCGCTTTCGACCGGGCCCGAGATCAGGGACACCATCTCACTCTGGAACGGTTGGAGACCCAGCAGGGATTGCAGGGTGGCGTTTTGATAGCAGATGTTCCCAAAGTTGGGCAGGCCGATGTAGAGTGGGTCCTTGCTGTTCTTGTCCGAGTCGAGCGGCGGGATGACTGGATTTAGCTGTAGGTCGTGACTGGTCGTCTGTGCCTTGCTCTCTGACCCTGCTTGTCTCCTCTTCTTGCGCGTTTCAAGCTGGCACTGGCTGCGCTGTCGGACATCCTTGGCCACCTCCAAACGCTGAGGTGGGCGGGAAGGAAGCGATTCTTCGTCTTGCAGAAGTGGCACCTGCTCCCAACAGTCCACTGGCAAAACATGGGGCACACTTCCAACTTGTGCTCTCCGCCGCAGTACTTGCACTTCATGGGTCCATTCTCTTTGGCACGGTGTTCACTTCTTGCATTGAAGCTCTTCTTGTATTCGTGTTCGCCTCGTTTCTCTCCTTGCCTCGGTTTCGACTTCTTTCGGTCTTCTGACTGCCAGTGACTGCTTCCGGCTCCGCTCATTTCATGGGCATCTCTCTCACACACCGCTTCATCTGAGAGCCAACCGGCGAAGAGAGTGAAGCTGTCCTTTTCTTTTTGAACTTGCAGCCAGCGCTTGTAACTCTTGAGGTAGGTGGCTGGCAGCTTTTCTTGTACAAGAATATAATAGGCTGAGACGTCCGAGAGATCTCCAGCCCCTCCATGTTCTTCAAGCTGGGTCACCAGACTCTGCACTCGATCGGCTAGATCTTCGAGATCTTTGTATGAGCCCTGACGGACCGGTCTCAGGTGTCTGATTTCTTCCAGCTGATACCGTATCCGGCGGCCCGACCCTCCGTACCTTCGATCCAATTCACTCCTAGCCTTGTCATATCCGGCTTTGGTAGGGCTGTATCTTTCCACCAGCTTGAGTGGCTCTCCGGAAAGACAGTTGCGAAGCTGCATCATCTTAAACTTCTCTGGAATTTCTTCGCCGTCGACAAATGCATCAAACGTGGTCTTCCAGTCTTCATATTTTCTGTTGTCCCCGGAGAAGACCGACAGCGGGGGATTTTTTAATCCATACGCGCCCCAGTCGATTCGAGCGGTTCTAGCCTCTGCTTTCTTCTGCGCTCTTGGTGCTTCTTCATTTCCTTGGGAACTTACGGAAGCCAATTGCTCTCTGATCATTTTGTTGGCGAATCTTATTGCCTCTCTGCCGTCCTTCTCCATCTGTTCTATCTCTATCCACAGCTCTTCTCTTTCTGTTTGTTCAGACATCTTCAAGCTTAGAGCTTCCCCAATTTCATTCAGTTTTTCAGTCAGGTTGTCCATGGACTCCAATATTTCTACTGAGTTCCCTACAGTTAACTCTCCGCTTTCGACTAGCGAGTTGAGTTCCCTCTGAGCTTTATGAAACTCTCTCACTGTTGCCGCCATGTTCTTCTTTAGGGAAAGCTCCGTCGCGCTGTCTTCCGCCATCTGTTCTGAACCTTCAGGGGGCTGTGTTCCTTTCTTCTTCTTTCCGGCCATTCTTGCTCGCCGATATTCTAAATTCACTTACCTACACTACACAGCTTTATAATTACACCCAAGCTTCATCATTTACTGTACATTAAAACTCATGCAAATGCTCATCGTAACCGTCCGTTTCTTCACTCAATCAAACTTCAAAGAGCTTAATTACGTTAGCTTTGCTCAATGCAATGTGACAATCAATAGCTTAACATCCGGGTCATCGCGGCATCAAATGTTTGTGATATTTTACTCGCGTTGTGTTTTGTCTTAATTGCTTAATTCGACTTAATATTCAAATACTGTTTCTACATTGCTTCACTTTATTGACCCACTTCAGAAGTCGTTCCCACTTTTTCTCCTCTAAATCAGCTCAAATTTATTTGGAGCTCGCGCTGAACCTGCTATGTAATCAAGCGGTCCTCCGCGACACAATGCATGTTTAAAAAGTATCTACATAGTTAGTTTTTCACCGTGTTCTAGCCAGTTCGCTCGAGACCAGAGCATCGCTTTTTCGGCGACACGTAGCTTGAATGTATCCAGCTCATCCTTCTTTCGCTTATATTCGTCCTGCAGATCTATGGATGGTGGCAACCAAGATTCTTACAGATAAGGCTTGGACGCCAGTCACGTGATTCTTTTTCTGCTTTTCCCAGCCCTACTCACGATTTCCATAAGCCTTGATTAATTCATTGCACAGAGGCGTTTGTAGTTATTTTATATACGAAAACTAATTCAATGATATTTGAAATTAACAAACAGATTTTACTCGCCATCTCAAACGAAAGTTGAATTTATTCGCGTTTCATTAATTTAATCAGCTGGCAACCATCACCCGTAGTCCTCGATGTAGTCGAACTTGGCGCACTCAGATAGTGTTCGAAATTTGTGACACTTACTTGTTGCTATGGCGACCGAGCAGTACCTACGATATTCATTTGTTAATAAGTGCTTGCGGAGCTGCCGCTCACACTTTTGAACACAGTCTTTATGCGTCAGTTTATTTTACGCGTCATATCTGAAACTCGTTTCGTGAGGCTCCAAAACCATTCAATTCATGTCCTTCAAAAGAAGTGTTTTGTAACATTTTCGATATGTTTTTTGGGCTTAATTGGTAGCTACATTCCTCCTATCTTGCGTGAGGATAGTCATCACTCGGGGACCAGTCGTTGAAAGCAAGAAACATCGACGAGGAGAAGGTCTTGTAAAAAGTCGCAGCGATTGCATTGAGCATTGAATGACGAAAATATGTTTACCCCCACCGCCTCAGGCGATCACGTTCCGTCACCCGCCTGGTGGCAACAATGCTATAGTTCGTTTTTTTCAGAAGGACGCTGGTTCCAAGTATGTTTTTCGAACAAGCACGTGTTTTAGCGAGCAAAACGAGCAAAAACTGAAGCTGAGAAAATCGAACGTCGACTAATTTTAACATGTGATTTCTTCCCGATAATTTACATATGTGCGTTTTGGAACCATACAGGGTGTCCCGAAATTGATGCGCGGTTGTCCTATCCTCAATAACTTATAAAGTGCTCGAATTTATTTCACGGCTTATATGTTATCATAGTCCCCATTCAGTTGCATACACGGCCTATTGCAGTCTAGCGTGTCACGTTTCAGGTTGTCAAGAGTCTCTCCTTTGAAACAACGCCATGCCGTTTATATCTTCTGAAACAGCCTCTTCTCTGAGCTAGCCCGTGGAAGCTTGCTGAGCTCTTTTCTGACGATCGTCCAGATAATTTGGATCGGGGACAGGTCCAGACTGTTGCCAGACCATGTCCCCTTCTCCCAGAGGCCTGGGAGCCTCGCTCGGCACCAGTCCTGGGTCTTCCTGGCGTGATAAGCTGGAACCCTTTCTTGCTGAAAATGGCCCTGGACATGTCGGACAAAAGTTTGAGTCTGGTTTTTTGAACCATTTACCTTTTCCCTCAGCATCTTTGTGGCATCAGTCTTCTCCAGCACCTCGTTGACATAATAATAAGCAGTCACGGTCTGTCCCCGAGGCACCTCGTAAAGCTCAGAGGCCAGAGCGCCTCTGTAGCTCATCATGCTCCAAATGAGATTCTTCAGCAGACGTTTCACGGTCTCGACAGCGGACTCCTCAGAGCTGCCGTTGGCCCACATTTCGATCGTTCTGGCAGTAAGGGGCTTAGAGACCACAAAGGGCACCTTGTCACTGAAAAGGACGCATCTCCAGTCCTGAATGGTCCAGTTTTTGTGGGTCTTGGCGAAATCCAGCTGCCTGCACTTCTGGACCACGGTAGGCCAAGTCTGCATCCTGAAGCTGAGCAGCTTCAGCTTCAAGATAGTCTTCAAATACTGGTGGAGGGTCGATTTGGATGCTGGGACATGCATCTCATTCAGTTTTCTTGTCAGCGATGTTGAATGGTGCTTTTTAAAGGTCGACTTTGCAATCACGATTTTCGCCACTCTGCTCAAGGCAGTCTTCCGCCCCTTCCGCCCTCGAACTGTGCTGTTCTTGAGTGTCTCTCCTGATCGTTTGCAGTCCATCCAAAGTTTAATTGTCGCAGAGTTGACGCCCAATTCTCTGGCATCCGGAACCTGGGTCACACCGTCCTTGATCATCCCCACCGCGCGGAAGCGGATCGGTAGTTTGTGCCTTTTCACTTTTGGTGATATGCGGTTTCTCCACGTTGCCTGTCTGGACAAGAGTGGCCTCCCGCGCCCACTACCGGCCGCGGTCGGGTTAGCCGCTTGGTTCACGTGATCGTGTGACCAGCAAGATGTCCGTGGTGCCAGAGCCGGTAAAATTGCATTTGTTCAGCACTCGGGAGGGACAACATAACATGCGGCACCAACCGCGCATCAATTTCGGGACACCCTGTATATGAAAACAGTGGTGACGTCATACTGTCGAACATGTATTGCAATGTAACTTATAACTATCATGTACGGAACTGCTTACTCGATTATAAGCTCGGCAACAGTGAAAAACTAAGTGTCACCCAAATTCGTTGACACTTGTCCCAATGTCCCATTGCACGGACATTTGGGTGCCTGCTGCCACCAGTGACGTCATCATAATATGTTCGTTTTTAAGAAGTTTCACCCAAATTCGTTGACACTTGTCCCATTGCACGGACATTTGGGTGCCTGCTGCCACCAGTGACGTCATCATAATATGTTCATTTTTCAGAAATAATTTCCAGCTACTTACCGTGCACAATTTGAAATCGGTTATTTTTTTCGGTAAGAAACTCTTCGCCAGACACTGAAGCTGCCAAAACTCACGTGAGAGCCTCGATAGTGAACTTTGGGCCAGCGTCCTTTAAAAAAAAAAACGAACTTTAGTGACTTTTCTAGTCAGGGGCGGATCCAGAAAATCTCCAAGGGAGGGGCCATTAGAAACCAGGAGGCCCCCCCCCATAATCCCACCTGTTGGAGGCCCCATCTTCCCACTTGTTGGCCCCCCCCCCCAAAAAAAAACTGCGTCTATTGAGCTTATCTAGCTGTTCAGGCAACATCTCAACATCTGTGCAGGCTTGGAGGCCCTCTGTGCAGGTTAGGAGGCCCTGTAAAAGTGGTCATCTCTGTGAGTATAAGAGACCTCCAAGTTATGAAAAGCTTTACCAATCTTCTAAAAAAGAAGTCTTCTCAGCTAGTCTTCTAAGAAATAACTAAGTGGGTAGGTTAAAAAAAAACTCATCGGATTTCGGCCACTTTATTTTCAGGAGGTCCCCTTTTCAGCTTTTTAACTTTTTAACTTTTTATTTTATTTTTGAAAAAAAAATCGGCCAAGGGGGGGGGCCATGGCCCCCATGGCCCCCCCCCTTGTATCCGCGCCTGTTTCTAGTTCATTTACATTGGCTTCTAACTCTTTTTCGCGTTTTCGCCTTTCTCGCGCCTTCCGCTTACTCGCCTTAATGCATATTACTCTTGTATTTGACAGCAGCATTTCTATCAACAGGCCTAGTTCGCTAGCCCCATGGTATTGGCTCTGCCTTTGTTTTGCCCTAGGTATGTATTTCCTCTTTAATTTCATTAACCACATCAGCGCACTCGAGTAAGCTGAGGTTCAATCTCCATACACCTGGTCCCCGCTTGTCCCCAAATACGTTTACTGAGAACGTTATGATACTGTGATCGCTTCTTGGGCCGGGTTCAATGTCAATTTTTTCCACATGATGAGCATCTATAAACACGCTGCTTACAAGGAAGTAATCTATTCTGGATTGTTGCAATGGATGACACTTTCTCCACGTATATCGACACAAATTTGGGTTCGCTTCGCGCCAGACATCTTTCAGATCAAATTCTCGCATTAGTTCACTCACAGCCTGAGCGGTGGTAGATGCCTGAGTGAAATTTTTTTGACTGGAAACAGGCATTGATAAATGTATGATTAAATCTCCGCAAACAATAAGCGGGTGCGTTATCTGTAGGGATCGTATGTGCTTGCCTACTGTTAACGCCAGACCCCTTGAGACCCTAATTTTTCGCGATTATTTTTAAATGCGTGGAAGAATTTCAACCAAGCTCAGGACATGGCCGTTTCAAGACCTGCCGAAACTTTTACAATTTAGATATTTTGTCGCCATTTCAATATTTCAGGCACTTCTCATTGACTCGTAATGTTAAATTTCGAGCAAGATTTTCACCCGGTGTGTAGAGGCTATCACCAGTCAGTCTGTGATACGTTATGACGTCAAAGCTAAAGCCTCTGTAGTCTGTCAAAGCCTCTGTGGTCTTGGCCTGCGGCGGTTTCGGGCCGGCGCGCGGTCACTCGCGCTGTGGCAGGGAGCGGGGACGGTCGAGCGGTGCCGAAAGCCGGCGGAGTTGTGCGTAACGTCTTGTCTGACAGTGACAGTGCCCAAAGAGCGACATGATGACTGAGGAGCCATAAATGCTCAATGCGCATTGTTTGTACAATGCTGATAGGTTCGCTGATATTTGTTTTATTTTCATAAGCTGCAAATGACGGGCAGATGGCATATACCTGACATAACGTTAGCAAATATTCACCTGTATTTAAAGCCTATGGCGTTGCAGATAATGTGATAATGGGATGTCGGATGTCATCAAGTAGTTGCTGATTTGTACATCGCTATATGCAACCATCGAACAACGCAATAATTAGTTAATTGCCTTCGCTTCACACCATAAGGCTCGCTCGTATTTCAAACATATATCCTACATCGAAAATCGTATTTGTTAGGAATCGTTAACGTTTGTTCGAAGCGTGTGAGTAGTAGGTTGAGGAGTGATGGTCCTCTTGGTCCTATATACAAGAGTCAACAAGAGCCTAACATTTACTTGACCGTCTGCTGCAATTGATACATAGCACGTGAAGCGTCAGCGAAATTCATAGTCCTTTACAGATGGCAGGGGTGTCGTGTGTACAGAGGTCGCTGATGGGCACGGGTCAATGCCGCAGCCGTGGGCGGAGCCTAATGTCATATGACGTATGAAAGCCTCTATCCAGGATGGAAAAACAGTTAACATTACGAGTCAATGACAAGTGCCACAAATATGTAAATGACAGCAAAACGTATTTGAAGAAAAAGTTTCGGCAGGTCTTGAAACAGCTATTTCCTAAATATGGTTGAAATTATTCCACGCATTTAAAAATAATCGCGAAAAATTAGGGTCTCAACGGGTCTGGCGTTAACAGTAGTTCTTTATAAAAAGTTTACTTGGCAATGTCCTTACGTCGGCGCGTATACTCCGACAACTGCCATTGTTGCGTTATTAATGTTTAACCCGCGCCCCATTGGGCTCTGCCGAGCAACGCGCCCCGTTGGGGGGGGGGCATTTTGCCCCCCCCCCCCTAAGATCTCGAGAACCACGCAACCTAGCGACAAGCGGCAAACAGTGTTGGATAGCCCTATCAGGGAACTACCTTGTGACCCAATTTTATTGACCTAGGTCAAACCGGTGACGTCACAGGTCAGGTCAAAGGTCCAATTTTCACCGTTTACAGGCATTTCAAGAAATGCGTTGTAAAATCGAGTAAAATGCATTTCATTGAAAATCATCGATGGGGAAATGTTCTTCAAACACATATTTTGCTATTTGAGGTCACTGATACCAGGTCAGGTCACAGAGGTCAGGTCACGGGGGGTCACAATATGAAAGTGTCGTGTGATACATGTTTTATAGTCCATTTTACATGACGAATGCGATTATGTGGGTAAGGCAGCCTTTGGGGCCAGCTTAGGTCACGTTTTGGTCAAGATCAGGTCAAGGTCAGGTCAAATTAGGTCAAATTTCAAAGTTAATATTTTGCATAAAATGGGTATCGAATCGATGCAGCTCGTCACGGAGAGTTCAATGGTGGTCTTTGTTTTGCCGTACGTGGTCTAGAATCGCTAAAAATTGAGTTCAAAAATTTGACGTCATCATTTTTGAACAGTTTTTTTTCGCTATAACTTGGCCAAAAAACGAGATATCGATCAAAAATTTGGCATGTATATAGAAGAGCACAGGGACTATCACATATTTTCCGGTTCTTTCGAAATTCGGAAAAATTTTTGGATTTTTTTTAGTTTTTCTGAAAAAATCAATTTTTTGATTTTTTTATGGTCAAAAACCCAAAATTTTGAAAATCCGAGATAGCAGTTTTGTAGCGCCGCTTTTTGTCTACTAGACCATATAAAGAACTTTGAAATTGCTTGATAACTGTAGGTTTGGTGAGCGTTTCAAGATTGCATGTTTTTTGCTCATTTTTGCTCTAACATGACCTCAGTTTGACCTCAATAACTCCTGACCTAAGGTGACCTAAGACTTGAAATTTGGTGTGAAGGTGTCAAATTGATGCCCGGGAAGGTACTGAAAATTTGGCGGCGCTGCAGCCCGCCGTTTTCTTGCTATTTAGGAAAAACTACAGGGGGGCCAAAATGCCCCCCCCCCCCAACGGGGCGAGGGTTAACTGAACCGAAACTGTTCTGCCCTCCTGGGCCTCGTTTCATAAAGCTCTGCCGTAACTTACACCTTTCCGTAATTCACACCCTTTCAAACTACGGAGCGCAATTGAAGCCGTTTCACAAAGCCACAACTGGAATTGTTTACACCTCCGTAACTAAGCACGTTTGCGTAGTTACCGTAATTTATCAAGCGTCCTACAAATTACAATTTCATGTCAACACTGATTTTTTACGAGAAATTATAAAGCAATTATGTTGAATTTAAATCTAAAAAAATTGTTTATGAAAAAAAAAAATATTGATATTGATGACCATCCTTTATCAAATCAATATATTGAAAACAGCAGAAAGCCAGCTAAGCAGAAGTGCCTAACTACGTAAGTGGCGCGGCGCGGCGAATAAACAAAATTCCGATAGTGGCCAGCAAAAATCGACTGGTACAGAAGATCTACAGTTTCTTTGTCTCATTTTGGTTGTTCTTTCTTCCTCACCGAGCTCAACATTATAAAATATATCAAAAATTAGCTTCGAATCTTCACATTAATTCAAATTCACGTAACATTTTCGTGCGTAGTTTATACCACTGATATCAAGAACTTGATAAAATATTTGGTGTTAATTACGCCGTTTTATGAAACCCAAATGGCATCAATTGGTCCGGAATCGAGCATTTGCCGTAAATGAAGCTCCGTAATTTCGATGGCGTGAACTACTCCGGTCTCCGGCTTTGTGAAACGGAATTGGCATCAAATACGCCAAATCTGGCATAATTGACGGAACGCCGTAAGTAATTCCTTTTATGAAACGAGGCCCTGGTCTCGTCGATATCCTAATAGTTCCCCTTTATATTGTTTATTGTTTATTTATTGGCATAGCGTCCACAGGCAAAGCCCCACTTACGGATGCAGTCGCACACTGACAATAACAACCACTCACACACACTGGATGGAAATAAATATGAGTGATAACACTGATCAAAATCCAAATAAATTAACAAGATGGCAAGAGCATTCGCACTGGGGTACTCAAAATTTGAAGAATTTAAGACGTTTCCATGAGTTTTGAAGGTATGGATAAGTTCTAAAAATCCGGTTCTCCTTATCTGGGCCATTAACTCCATACGGTCCAGTAAAGCTGGCACACTACCTTTAACGAAAATGCAAGAAAACAATCAAACATACGACATACACCACCATTAACAAGCAAACAGTCGTCCCTACAGCTACCGAGCGCTGCTAACGCGCTCGGCACGCGGCCACGTGAAAAATTAAGAACACTTTTTTGTAGGTTACCAAATTACTCCAGCATACAGCGCATCACAGGCTTACCTAACTCCCACTTTCAGGAAGCGTCTAACTGATACAGCTCCCGGATAAACACCCACCCCACCCACCCACCAGACCCCTTGTCTTCCCCTCCCCCTCCTCAATCGACAATACTTGTATAGGTACACAGTTATCATCTACCTCGGTCCAAAAACTCACCGACCAATGCACAGTGGCCCTTTTTCAGGATTAGCACGCATAAATTCAATTTTTTCTCTCCTTTTGAGTAAAAAGCAGTCTAATCGTGTGCAAAACATTCCAAACTATCCGATGGTGCCATTTTTACCTCCTAAAAAATAATTATCTTTGGTAAAACTGACCGCAAAATCGAAGTTTGTCGAGAGGCGCGCGGACACCACCGGCGGACCCTAAAAAGTAGGGTGAGATGAACATCAATTTGTAAGGCTTTCGGTGAGAAAATATTAAAAATTAGTGGCATGGCTGTGAAGCTGAGTTTACGTAGAAGCCCTAGAAACCACAATTTTCATTGTATAAACTTAAATAGACCACTTTTGCCGAATATTGTGGACACAATAACAGGACAATTATTAACTGGAGATGGCGGCATACATATTAAAGGTAGTGTGCCACCTTTGAAAGATTTCCCATTTTATTTTTCCTAGGATAAGAAGCTTCTGTTTTTACCTAATATCGCAAAAAAATCAAAAATGGGCCTGGAATAGTGCCTTTTTCGCCTAAAAGTTTATCGGTTTTTAGATATGTATAACAACTGTAGTGGGCTCACCTGCAAACAGGCGTCGGGCAACAATCGCGAATGCGGCGCACTTGTGACAATAAGCAAAGGTCATTATAGTGTTACGACCATACGACGTACGGGAATGAGTTATCAGCTGTCTAATCGTAGACAACACAATGTCGAGCCTTAAACTGTAAGCCCGTATTGGTATTGTTTCTTTTATTTGGCTGTCGAACATTATTTATGGTTTGAAATATGATTTTATGTAAAATAATTGATATGAAAAAGCCGTCTTATAAGTTATGACCCCATTTCACCACACGCAAGTGGCAGAAATGACAATGATCAGCTGACGCATTTTTCTTGGCCGAAGTCAGAGCGCGCGGCCCGACGCACCACGCGTATTTGGAAATTCCGACCTCGACGAGCATCAGAAGCCACCTAACAGGCGTGTTCGAAACCGCAGGAGATGATGATGAACGGGTTTATCGAAACTTGATTGGATGAGCATATCGGTAATAGCGATTTCAGTGTGTGCATTTATTGTTCATAGTGGTGTGAAATGTGGTTGGGGTACGACCGACAACCCGTCGGGGCGAATTTCGCACTGGGGTACTCAAAATTTGAAGAATTTAAGACGTTTCCATGAGTTTTGAAGGTATGGATAAGTTCTAAAAATCCGGTTCTCCTTATCTGGGCCATTAACTCCATACGGTCCAAGAAAGCTGGCACACTACCTTTAAGCTTTATGTTAAGTAGCACACTCTGGAACATGTATTATACATCGTTCGAATCGCCGATCTCTTCTGACCATGTCCACCAAAGGGCATCGCGCCATTTTGCGCCATTTTGCTTCTACGGTGGATAACGTGAGCCAGTTCAGTCCGCGAGCGGCTGTGTCTCCTATTCGATACGACTAAGCTCATTGACCTGGGTCGAAGCTGGTGTCACCTGGTGTGCGCCTAAATGTGGCTTGACTTTTGCCATAAGATGTGCTGATTGAAATGTCATGTAGGCATAACGCTGTGCTCAAGAAAAACTGTCCGATTTCTTGTCGCCTTTGATGTCCAAGCCGCACAAGTGCCGTGGTCGGCTTAAGATCTAACGTCAAAAGCGCCTATGTGTTTGTATTGTTCGCGTCGCGCTGACCTTAGTTGCTGCCCGGCCGGGGCCGATAACGGTGGCTGGCAACAGCTGTAGATGCGGTCACGTGACGCCCTGGGGCGTCCTGGCGGTCAGTGCAGCGCGGTCGGCTGGCGGGCTCGCCACACGCGTTCGGAGCGGCCTGGGCCTGCCGGCGGACGAGCCGTGCGAACGTGCGCCAAATCTTGGGCCGAGCGGCCTGTCGCTGTTGGACCGAATCTCCTTGGGCAGTTCGTTTCTTTGCATTGGCAGGGAATACGTCCTTGATCATGCGGTGATGTCTTGCACCACTTTCAGGTAATGTGGGAATTAATGCGTGCTAATTCTGAAAAAGGGCCACTGTGCAATGGCGAAAACCCCACCGGAGACTATCTGACTCGCCCCGCCAGGCAAAAAGGTACACAACCGCCAGAGTCGACCACCGGCAGGACGGCGCCCCGCACCCACGCACCGGGAGCGGACCGCACGCCGGGGCCGGGGCCCGACAGCCAAGGACTTGACATCGCTAGCCTAACCAAGGGGGGGGGGGCACACTCTCACCGTGCACAGCGATGGCTTTGACCGCCATTTCACTAATATCTTCACCATCGCGCCTCGTTCTAAATCTCTGGCAGTTTGAGTTTTATTCACGATCGATGGCAACACAAGTCAAATTCCTAAAACCATTGGTTTTAGGAATTTGACTTGTGTTGCCATCGATCGTGAATAAAACTCAATCATGTCTGATTATTTACAAATCTCTGGCAGTGAAGGACTAAGTTTGCGGCGCGGCTGTGGCGCTCAATGTCGTCTAACTGCTCATCCTGTTTCTGTAATGACTCACGACATGCGCGCACTTCAGATTCCAGCTGATCAATCCTCTGATCCCTTAAGTAGATTTCCGCTTCCAGCCTTTCCATCCTGTTTTCAGAGTTTGGTGTTTGTTTAATTTTTCAAATAAACAAACATAAACAAACTGTTCACGAACAAATGTGTTCGCGAACAAGTGACGTCATCGGTCAAATTTTGGTAAACAAACAACGAACAGTTCGCGAACGTTCACGCGCATTGACCCGGCAACAGGGGGCAGCGGGGGCGCTTGCCCCCCCCCCCCCCAACTTGGGAGCCGAGGGGGCGGCGCCCCCTCAACATTGAGGCAGCGAGAAAAGATCTTTCCTCCCTTTTCCGGACTTCTTTCCTTCTTGTTTCCTTTATACATCTAAACATCAATACACGGCATTTTCCTTGCCATCTGAATGGTTTCTGCTGATACAGTATCGATTTGACAACATCTGCTCTTGTCATCCCGCTTTGATTTGAGCCTGACCTTGGCCATAAGTTTGGCAGGCCAGATTTTATACTGCACCAGCTTGAGTCAACTTTGAGAAATACATAACGTACAACGGTGGTAAAATCGTTGCTATAGGTATAACACAGTTTACCCGCTCCGGGTGTGAGGGAGGGGTGTGGGGAAATGAGCACGTGGCGCCCTCGGAGGGCCGGTATGGGATTAAAGCTCAGCGACACTAAGGGCTTGTGTGGTGCCTTCGGTTATCGGTAGCACCCTCAGAATCAGGGCTGCGGAGTCCCGACTCCGACTCCGACTCCGGCTTTCAAAAACCAGCTCCGACTCCGACTCCGACTCCGGGCAGAATTGTCGGCTCCGACCGACTCCAACTCCGACTCCGACTCCGCAGACCTAGCAGGGCTGCGGAGTCGACAGATTTTCGGTGACTCCGACTCCGACTCCGGCTCGGGTTTCTAAAATCGAGTCATCGACTCCGACTCCGACTCCGGTCACAACTGTCGACTCCGACCGACTCCGACTCCGACTCCGCAGCCCTGCTCAGAATCACCAGCGTAGGGCCCTCAGAGCCGCCGGTAAGGAGCCTTTAGAGCAGTGGTCGGCAGGTCCTCCGGGGTCGTGCCCCCTTTTTTGGCGCCAGGCAGGGCCATTACCCCCACCTGCCAGACCCCATTGGTGATACAACCAAGGTTGCTGAAATTCCATACTTTTCCGTGACTCTTTGGATACCATATCTGCGAGAAACCGCAGGCCCCCCTCCCCTGCGGCTTCTCGCAAATATCTCAAAAACGTTGGCACAGAGCGCCACCATTTTGGAACAATTGATCATACATCGTTTCTGCACATGTTGTGAATATTTCAGACCAGAGTCACTCAAGGTCAGGTCACCAGATCACGTCAAGTGACCTCACCTCAGTAAAGACTGTAACGCCTGCTTTAGCTGCATTGAGTGACAGATCTCTTTCAAACTTTCAGGAATTGATAAAGGCAACAGCATGTACAAAATTTGTATCTCGGAGATTTGATGTCGGTGACCAAAGTTAAGGTCAATTACACGCCCTCTCCCATTATCAATGGGAGAGGACGCAAAGTAAATGGTAGAAAATTGAAAGGCGCCTCTTTTGGACCAGTGTCATTCCTAACACTGTGACACTCTTATTTACAAGTAAACATGACCGCTGAACCGGAAAATTGCACCCGTAACCCCGCTGTATGTCCCTGAGGTCATTTCAGGTCATTAATGGTATAAGGCATGCCAGAGCGATGAAAATGCCTTAGATGTGTTCAGCTCGACGATACGGATCGACTGATGTGCAACAAAACCTTCGATGCTTCTCGACGGGAGGATCACGATGCTGATAAAAGTGAGCTCTTGCGCAAGTTTTGAAAGACAAGTTATCTAAGAAAAACTATCAGCAAGCAACGTACATTTTGGCAGTTTTTGTCTCCTGCAGGCTAAACCGTTAATCTTCGGTTGAATCTGAGGGCAGGCATCAGAAAAAAACGTTAAAGAGAGCTATCGAATGCGTTTTTCCGCAGCGCTGTAGCTCTATCCTTTCCTGAGCTATAGGCCAGTTTGTCGAAAACTGTCAAAGGTTGACCTGGAAATTAGCGAAATTTTACGTTCGATGACCTCTGTTGACCTGACCTTTGATTTGACCTAAAAAGTGACCATATTTTTTCTTCATCATTTCTTACGCTCTTTCGATCGCCGACTACGGCGTTTCGCTAGTGACCCAGGAGCCAAGTTAGTAGGGGGTGTTCAACCTCCACCTCCAGCAGGGCGTAGAAATCCAGGAGCCCCAGCGGGGCGCGGGTTAACCCCCATACGTATAGAGGTTGCGGGTATTTTTCGGGAATAGATCACGTTAAAAGGGTCGGATTACAAAAAAAAAACTGTACCATCGAGCCGATCATTTTTATCTGTCCTGAAAATGGCATGACCTTAACCCGAATAACCGTTGATTTGTGAGATCTTTCTTGAGATCATGGCAGGCCAAAAATCTCACTTCAAGAAGTTACAGCAGGACCCGATTAACTCGGCAGTTGTTATTGACCTATGGAAGGTCACCCAATGACCAACGACCTTTAATTTGGGTAGCAGCGGCTGCTTATCTTCACAGGCAATACGCTCAATTTTTCTACAAAGCTCCAGCTCAGAGACCGAGATGCCCAGGTCAGGGTGCAATGGACGACTCCTCTCCCTTGCGTTAGAGACTGTGAAAACGCCAATAGAAGAGCGCCGGTTAGTACATGACAGTTACTTTCAACGACTGTACGGAATGGTGAGCAGCTACATGAAAATTGACATGCGCCATCTAATCAGTTCATGCTTTGTGCGTTTGACCTCGACTAATCTTTGAATCCTGGGGCACAACAGTTGCGATGTTTGTCCCATCAAGGGAGCCATTAATTCTAAAAAAGATGAGGTTTTCTCAGCGGCCCTCATTACCCCCCGCCGAAGGGCGTCATTACCCCCAAAGGGGGCATGCCCCACCATTTGCCGACCCCTGCTTTAGAGGCACCGGTGTGGGGCCGCCATGCAGGTGCCTGTGGGCGCTCAGAGGTGCTAGTGTGATTCTCTCAGAGGCGACGATGAGGGTCCTTACAGGCGTTGCTGTGGGGCGTGGGCCCTCATAGACGCTGGTGAGTGGTGTGGAGCCGTCACAGACGGGTGTGGGGCCTTTAGAGCTGTTGACGCGAACTCTCTACAAGCCGGCAGGGGGTCTCAGCAGTGGCGCAGCCAGGGGGGGGGTCAGAGGGTCAGCTGACCCCCCGAAATTTCTGTCAGGGGCCCGCTCGAGAGAGAGAGTGAGAGAGAGAGAGAGAGAGAGAGAGAGAGAGAGAGAGAGAGAGAGAGAGAGAGAGAGAGAGAGAGAGAGAGAGGAGAGAGAGAGGTCCTAATCTAATCGGACGAGCCCGCTTCGAGAAATGCCCACTGCGACACCTCGGGTGAGGGGTCGGCCTGGGGCCCCAGGTGGACAGGGCCCGGGCCCCCAGGAGAACGGGCCCGGCCCCCTGGGTTGATGGGACCCGGGCCCCCTGTAGATGGGTCCGGGCCCCCGGGTGGATAGGGCCCGGGCCCCCCGGCGGATGGGGCCCCGGTGGATGGATCCGAGCCACCGGGAGAACGGGCCCCGGGTGGACGGGGCCCGGACCCCCGGGTCCCGCGAGAACGGGTCCAGGCCCCTCGGGTGGATGGGGCCCGAGGCTCCGGGAGAGCGGGCCCGGGCCCCCTGGGTGGAGGGGGCCCGGGCCCCCGGCTGGATGGGGCCCGGGCCCCCGGGAGAACGGCCCTGAGCCCCGGGTGGACGGGGCCGGACCCCCGGTTGGATGGGGCCCGGGCCCCGGGAGAACGGGCCCGGGCCCCCTGGGTGGATAGGGCACGGGCCCCTGGGTGGATAGGGCACAGGCCCCCGGGTGGATGGGGCCCGGGCCCCGGGAGAACGGGCCCGGGCCCCTTAGGTGGATGGGGCACGGCCCCCCGGGTAGATGGGGCCAGGGCCCCCCGATGGATGGGTCCGGGCCCCCGGGAGTACGGACCCCAGGCCCCGGGTGGACGGGGCCCGGGCCCCCGGCTGGATGGGGCCCGGGCCCCCTGGTGGGCGGGCCCCGGAGCCCCGGGTGGACGAGGCCCGGAGCCCAGGTGAACGTGGCCCGGGCCCCCGTATGGATAGGGCTTGGTCCCCCATGTGGATAGGGCCCGAGCCCCCGGGTGAATGGGGCCCGCTAGGGTGACCCGCTTGCTTCGCAACGCGAATAAGGGGTATTTTCGATCGGTGGGCGTTTGGTTGGTCTTGTGTCTGTGGGTTATGTATCCATTACGGTCGATTGCCTTTTGACGGCTAAGCATTTTGGTTTTGGGAAAAAATATCCATCGCATCGAGGTGCTCGTGTCTGATAATAACCATGCGTTCTACTATAGAACATGCCAAGTGTATTTCATGACATAGGTTGGCGTAGGTTATTGAAGAGTGAAAGCCATCGATGAATTACTATGTAGAGGTTTGAAACATTTATATTCTTAAGAATATTGTTGCTCGTCATGCAAAAGCGATGATTGGACCTTGGTCACAATTGAATGCTCTTCCAATCTATGCCCATTTCAATTGTCAAACATACCAGGTTATGTAGCAAAACCCCTGTAATTAAGTAAGTCATAAGCAAATGCTATTTTCTCCAGCAATTTGTGCCACCTTGTTTTTGATCAATTAGCTTTTCACAATTTTCCCATGAGAGGCGGTAGGTACATTTCTCTTGCCAACAAGCGTTGTTTGAACCCGCTCCGTCTGACAGTCACCCAAAAATAGCATTAAGTCCAAAATCCGTCCAAAACGTCAATTTTTCCAGCATAAGTGCCCTCACGGGTGCACGTGGCGCGTGCCATCCCTGCACCGCACACCATTCGATAGCCCGTTCGATTCTCATGCACGATACTGTGTTCCTCGTGCCGATCGGACCCACGGTTACCGAGATACTGCACGGGGACCGGACCCGTGTCGGGCAAGTTGAGCCATTGTCGCCCATTTTTGCAAGCCGATTTATGCATGTAAAGTCTATGACGCGAATTTGCACTTTTTGAGCACGCGCCATGTGCTCACCACCGGCCCGATCGAGCTGTGACTCTTCACAGGCACGTTACCCATCCTTGTTCTATAAGTTGCGCGAATTACAGCGCACTATGGAAGTTACGTCGCGATCAGCCGCTTTTTTACGCGAGTTCTTCGCGAAAAAAAACCTTAGGGGGTTGCATCAACCCCTCCCCCCTGTGCCGGCGAGGGTTAAAACTTCTTACGAGCGAATTCACGTAATGAAGAAGAATAAAAGCACAATCTACTACAGCAGCCAATAGATGACTTAGGACAGGCACATGGGACTACTTTTAAATCTTGTGCGACAGAAGCAGGCAACAGTTCCGATTGCATATAATATGCTATGCATATTGCGGAATTGGGGCTCATATCGGACTCGAAAGATACGAAGTCATACGTCATAGTAACATATTTCTGTCGTGGTCAATTTGCGTAAAAAGTGAAGACCGGGTGATTACCGAGCTACTGTTCTATGCAAATTTTCTGATTCAAACTCGCTCAGGGTTATCGTGCAGGTAAAGGGGGCCCGCCCAGCAGAATGCGTATGAAATATGAAGAGATTCTGAAAAATGGGTGGGGGCCCGCACACTAGGGGGCCCGCTTTGGAAGCGATGACCCCCCCCCCCCGAAACGAAATCCTGGCTGCGCCACTGGGTCTCAGTGACCGGCAAGGGGTCCTTAGGCCGGCAGAAGAAGTCCTGTGGGGTCCTTAGAGACCGGCATGCAGTGGCGTCACCAGGATTTTTTGGTTGGGGGGGGGGGGCAAATCTTGCAAACCTAACCTAGGGTACCCCCAAATCTAGTTTTCTCATCGGTTTTAGGCCACTTATTTTTCAGAGCTTGGCAACGAAAAAAAAAAGAGAAAATATTTGCAAAAAAGTGAGGTATTCCGTCTCAGCTGAGTGAAGAAACTACATTTTTGGCAACTTTTTGGCAAAGGTGGATTTTTCACTTACATGCTTTCTTTCAAAGGGCGGAGCTTCCTATACAGTTGGTGGGGCGGCTGCCTCACCAACTTGGTATTTTTCCCCACCAATAAGTGTTTTACCCCACCAACTTTAGATGGTTTCCAAGACTTTGTCGCTTTGCAAATTAATCTTTTTCGCATTGAAGAGCTTTGTGTCAGTTAAATGCAAAATATTTTATCTGTAATGATAGGTATTGATTCAGTGTGGCATTTTATTCAACTTCATAATCGGACATTGTGGGTTTGACGACTTTTTGCCCCACCAACTTCCCTGGAAAAGTTCCACCCATGTTTCTTTCTTTGTGACCCATAACCCCTAATTTGGGGAGGACAAGCTGCCCCAACGGTTCCTGGGCGTCTAATGAAAAGTTGTGGGGCACCGCCCCCGCCCCCCCCCACGGCCCCAGAGTTGTGGGGGCAAGCTTCCCCCACTGCCCCCTCCCCCGGTTCCCGCGCCTATGTATCGGAATTTATGAAATTATGTTGGTAGCAGGGCTGCGGAGTCGGAGTCGGAGTCGGAGTTGGAGTCGGTCGGAGTCGACATTTCTGCCCGGAGTCGGAGTCGGAGTCACCAAAATCTTACCGACTCCGACTCCGGAGTCGGAGTTAACGCTAGCGGCTCAACGTCATGCACTGCATCTATATGATTGACGATACTGTGCTCGAAATTAGATTTTGTCGAAAAAAGACCATTTTGCTGTTGTGGACGAACGTTCTCAGCGAGACAAGCAGAAGACGGTGAATTCCCAAGAACCTGCTTTGTAATTCTGCATGTTATTTTTAACGCATATTTGCAACGCAAAGTCTTGGAACGCACAAGGGATCGTTTAAGGCAAGATAAAACGCCTCCATTATGAACTTCAATATCATGGTATGGATTTTAATAAAACCATCCGGAGTCGGAATCGGAGTTGGAGTAGGAGTCGGAGTCGATTTTTGAAGCCGGAGTCGGAGTCGGAGTCACCCTAAAATCCATCGACTCCGCAGCCCTGGTTGGTAGATTTCCGATTTCGATTCCTCCAGCTGGGGGGGGGGGGGGCTCAAATACATTACGAGCCCCCCCCTCCCGGCCGAAAAGTTGGAGGGGCTCAGGCCAGTATCACAATTCAATATTATCAAGGCAGTTTGCTATGCTAAGAACGAGGAATGCATTTCTGCTGCTTTCAACATCAACAAACATCCTTCTGATTATCAGGTTTCAAGTGTGTCAAAAAAATAAATATATATAAACACGTAAGGAACGTACCCCGTTTCCGTAGTCAGTGAAATAAGAACTGATAAATGAAAACAAAGATATCCATAATAAATTCTATTGAAGTGGCATTGGGATCAAACTCAAAGATCAAACAAATAAAAAATGAAAAAATAAAAATATTTCTGTTTAGCGACGGCAGTCGACATACCATCTATAATTTGAGCACACCATTTCACTCAATATACCCTGGAGCACACAACTATAGTTTGAGCTTTCTCACGCCGGCAGGCGGCACCTAAAGGCGAGTACAAATGTATGGTGAAAATGAAGCCTATCGTATGTTAGCAGAATATGGCGACAAATGCACCGGCCCGTGGGCAAGCAGCCCGGCTTCGGGCGGGTTAGCCAGACAGCCGATAGATGGAAACTGGCCTAAAGGTGACCGGCAGGCGGCGCGGCGCGGCTTTGTACCGATGCTAGGCTGAGCTCATTCGGAGTAGAGGCTGCGCCGCATGTTCATTGCGAGTGTTTCTCTGAAGGTACCCCCATTTTTCGATCCCAAAATCTCCTCGGATCTGCATCGATCTCAGAGGGTGCCCATTTGGAGGTTGGGGGGCATGTTGCCCCGCTTGCCCCCCCCCCCCCCTCCCCGTGGTGACGCCACTGCCGGCATGGTACTGTCAGACGCCGGTGGGGCCCTCAGAGTCACCGTTGTGGGGCCCTCAAAAGTCACCAGTGGGTGGCCTTTAGATGCGCAGGTGTTGGTTGGGTCTTCAGAGCCGCCGATATAGGGCTTTGATAGGCACTGGTGTAGGCACTCAGAGTTGGGGGTGTGAAACCCTCAGAGACACCGGTGTGGGCCCTCATAGGCGCCGACGAGGGCCCCACAGTTGCCGTTATGATGCCTTCAGAAAAATAAGTGTGGGACCATCACAGGCGGGAAATGCCCCTAGAACTGGCCCCTCATAGGGCGGTAAGACCTCTCAGAGGCCAGTAACGGGCCTTTGGAGACCACCGAGGTGCCCTTAAAAGCCGCAAGTGGCCCTCAGAAGCCGGCGTTGGGCCCTTATAGAGATCTTAGTGTGGCTATTTAGAGCCCATGAGGTGCTCTAACGAGCCCCATGGGGCCCTTCTGAGTAGAAATATGGCCATCGTTAACCCTCAGCGGTCAAATGGCGCCGCAGGGCCCCTCGGACCCGAGGGTCCCTTTTATCCCGATGGGGGGGGGGGTGGTACGTGTCCCCTTAGACCCCTAGCTACGCCACTGTTTCATATGCATCATGTCAGGCATTTTAGGCTCGCCCGCCCCCCCCCCCCCCAACTGCCCCTGTGGTAAAGATGGGGTAGATAAGACCCCCTCCTTAGCCGTTTCGCTACTAATTGAGAAAGAACCTTGCGGAAAAAGCCAGCGTGTGCGTCATTACGAACCACAGCGATTGGTATCCGATTTCAAGGTCTTACACCAACCGGTGATCCCTGAGGTCAGGTCAAGTGTCACAAAGTAGGGGTTTGATTTTTGGTAAATAACTTCGCCACAAATAGTGGCAGAGCCGCGATTGTGGCACCATCGTGCTCGTCGTGACCAGGCGCTTCGAATGATATACTTTTTGTTTGGATTAGGTCTTTTTAGGATGTTGACCTCAGGTCAAGGTCAGGTCAAAGCCACTCGGGTCACAAGGCTGCATGGAGGATGTCATGCTGCATATCATTCGATGTGGCAGTTCTTTCTGAGTCAATTGATGGCTCAACCGACTCGCTAGCTCAATTTGATCGGAAGTTATTAGCGAAAAGCTCCTACTGCATCTAACAACCTTAGTGGCGTCTTACATGACGTCATGCAAGGTCTGAAATGCACAACTTAACCCTCGCCCGTAAACAGTGTTTTGCCACCTTCGCCCATGCAGGGGGGGGGTTGGTGCGACCCCCCTGGTGTTTGAAAACGAAGCGTCGTAGAGCTTAGCGGAAAAGACCAACGGATTGCTCTCAACGAGATCTCGCGATTGGTGGTATATTTTTTTGGTCCTAGGTCAACATTTGACCTACTTATGACCGGTCAAAGGTCAAATTTTCGGAAAAATCAAACTTTTTCAGATTTCCGCGCCAATTGCGGCAAAACGGTAAGAGATATCGACTTGAAACCTTCACTATCGTGATCCTTGATCAATTCTCTATCGTTTGGTGTGTATTTCGATGTCATAACTCTAAAAATGATGCGTTGGGAGCATCGGAAGTCTGCAAGGTCATTTGTGCATTGTATCACGTCAGGCGTGTGACGTCATTGACCTGACCCTGACCCAAAATGAACTACAAGAAACAACCGACGGTGCCTGAAATGGATAGCAAATTCGAATTCAGGGCATCAAAATACCCCGAAAAGGCATACAAGTGCAAGAAGTCATTACAGGTCAACCGAGGTCACTGACCTTACGTTGACCTTTAGTGACCTTCAAAATGTCAACAGACATTGTGCCAATGTCAAATCAGCCAGTTGTGATTCTAAAACAATCCATCAGTGCGTCAGGTCAGTCGGCATTTATACCAATGTGAAGCAATCTCCAATTTAGCGTAAATCTGGCCGGAGGTTGTTCTCTTTATGACGTCATAACTCCGTGACCTGACATGACCTTGACAAAACAAAATTACCAAAAGTTGCGCAAAGGATGCCCCAAAGGGTACTGAAAATTTGAGCAGGCTATCTGAAACGGTTCGGCGTGTAGCTAAGAAAAACCTCAGGGGGGGTTGCACCAAACCCCCCCCCCCCCTACATGGGCGAGGGTTAAGCCTCAGCGTTGCAAGAATAGTTATGAATCACGATTCCCTGTGATTGAGATATGACTGGTGCATTTTTCACATGTAAAACATATGTTGCCTGCAGTCATGTCTGCATCGTATGATAACAATTGCTCGGAAGATATCAAAAATGATGACTTGTTCATGAACGTTCATGAACGTTCATGAACGTTCACGAACTGTTCGTGAACAGAGAATCGTTGGTGAACATGTGACCTTGAATGCCAAAATTCGTAAACTATCAAATAAACAAACAAACAAACATTACATTGTTCACAAACTGTTCATGGACAAATATGCAAACACCAAACCCTGCCTGTTTTCGTACGACGAGATCTTGTTTTCCATTTTCTGCCACAACTTTTCGTTACTTTCCTCGATGCAACTTTTCATCATTGCTTTGATGTCTTCCAAAAACTCCGCGTCTTTAATTACTTGCTCTTTTCCTTTTGGAGAGACGTATCTCTGTTTCTTCTGATCCATGCGACGAAACATGTCCCCAACAGAACGCTGCCGCTTACGGAGCGTAGGACCGGGGCTGGCACAAGCCGGCTGAAACGCAGTGTCGTCTGAATCGCTGAGTGCAGACGCAGAGTGCATCATTGCGTCTCACAACAGCAAAGCACAAAATGCACCGCGTCACAGCAAGCGCAGAATCACATTTCGCGGCTGGATCACCGTTCACTTACTCTGGCCACGGGCGGTAGCGCGCCCGCACAGGGTCTACTACTCGACCGCCACTCTGACCGCGCGCGGCCGCCGACCTGTCAAACACACCGGAGCTCCGGGGCCCGACCTGACCTCGCCGGCCGCCCGGGACGTACTGACGTATTGCGGTTAGATAATACCAATCCACGTCCCAGTGCAGTGGCTGCTCGATCGCAATTTTCCTGGCCCACCTCTCCCGCCAGGCTAGACTTTGCCCGGCACAGCGTCGCCTCAGTGCAGTGCCTCGGACGGTGACCCGTTCAAAGGAGCTCACAATTCGTATGGTGCCGTGGCTCTCAAACCAACACAGAGCAGTGAGACGCACAGGCTCACTTTCCATATAAGACGAACAGCTGATTCCGACGCCGGGGTTTCATTCATGCTAAGGCTCCCAATCACAGCGCGGCATTTCAGTTAGTGTCGAGCGAAAAAGCTGCTATGCCCCGCCCCTCCATCACGTGACCCTTCCCTCACGTGGCCTCAGTCACGTGGTGTTTCCACTCCTTGGCGCATGGCGGCGCTAGTCTCGCAGGGGCGGTGGTAGCCTGCTCCCCCGCCGTCCGGGGGTGATGGGTAGCACGTGCTGGTGACTGTAGGGGAGAGAAGTCATATTGCGCCCTGTTCTTAAATGCGCCACACCTTCCTCCTGCCCAAAATACGATTCGAACGAATACTCGAATGTGTGCATTTACTTCACCACCATTAGCCCGCTCGTCTTCCGGTCCACGGGGGCAGGTGAGGTGTCTCAGCTTTCTCGCAGACCATTCTTTGTGATTTTCTCTACTTTCTTACGCGAAACAGTCCATTTCGACCTTTGCTAGTGTCATGGTTTATCTTAGAAATATGTAGTGATCCAACTAATTATCATTGTTAATTGTCCGTTTAATGGCAGTTTTGAAAGCTTATCACCACTGTGGCTTCGCTGTCGCCGCCATATTTCAAGCTCATGAAAAATGTGTTCCATTTTTAATTGCGCCCACCCTATTTGCGCCCTATTCTTCAACCCAGAGAAACAGCATCTGGTGGTTGGGAGACATTTCATTGAACACTTTGATCATTAGAGCGCTCACCTTACCATTACCTTAGCCTTCACAGCATAACTGGTCAATGGGCTGACACGTTCAAATAGGCTACTTAGTTAGGTGGTAAACCGTTGTTTTTAATAGGGCGATTTTACATGAGAGGTATGGGCGCTTTTTGATAGGGGAGTCCGTAAATGTGCCCTTTGCAGGTGTGTCGGAAAACTTTCCTCTTGTTAATTTTTCTGGGTGTGATACAAATTGGGAGTTTTTAAATTTTATTTGATGCCAAAATAACTGAGGCACAATTTTAGATACCTATCATCAAATATGACAGCTGGTCAACTTTAGCCGCAATAGGCCGATATCCTTAAGGTGGCGCAATATGACTTCTCTCTCCTACTCATTTGTGAACAGAACGTTTCACTACCACTCGCCAGAAATTCAATGAGCAGTTGCTAATCTTTTAACATTTGAGTGTACAGTCACCAGCACTTGCTACCCATCACCCCCGGACGGCGGGGGAGCAAGCTACCACCGCCCTTGCGAGACTAGCGCCGCCATGCGCCAAGAAGTGGAAACACCACGTGACTGAGGCCACGTGAGGGCAGGGTCACGTGATGGAGGGGCGGAGCATAGTAGTTTTTGCGCCCGACACTAACTGAAATGCGGCGCTGTGATTGGGCGCTTTAGCATGAATGAAGCCCCGGCGCCAGAATCAGCCGTTCGCCTTATATGGAAGGTAAGCCTGTGCGTTTCACTGTACTGTGTTGGTTTGAGAGCCACGGCACCATACGAATTGTGAGCCCCTTTGAACGGGTCACCGCCCGAGGCACTGAGGCGACGGCTGTACCGGGCATAGCCTAGCCTGGTGAGAGAGGTGGGCCAGGGAAAGTGCGATCGAGCAGCCACACTGAGACGTGGATTGGTATTATCTAACCGCGACAAACGATGTCAGCAGCCTCTTCTCGTTGACACGAAAAGTTTGACAGACAACGTGGGCAGTGCCCAATCAAAAGCTACTAAACGATTCAGTTAAGTAGGGGAAGCGGGGGGAGCACCGCCACCTTAACCCGGCAGGCGGTGGGCCTACCAGCCACCTTCCGCGCGGTGGGGGGGGGGGGGCACTTTTTGCTCTCCCCCCGTATCTCCGAAACTACTGGACAGATCCGGAAAATTCAAACGGCGTTCGATAGCCCTGTCAAATTTGTTGAGGGAAACCAAATTTCATTGACCTCGGGGTCACCGATGACGTCACAGGTCAGGTCAAAGATAAAATGTTTCACCGTTCACGGGGCTTCTAGGGAAAGCGCTATAACACCGAGTAAAACGCATTTTGTCGAAAATCAGCGATAAGGCGTCAGTTGTCTAGTACATATGTTGCTATTAGAGGTCACTAGTTATACCAGGTCAGGTCACAGGTCAGGCCACCAAAGGTCACCAAGGGTCACCACATGAGCCCAACTTTACTAAGGTTATGCGATGCATGTTTTATGGCCAGTTTTTCATTTCCAACTCAATGGTGTTGGTTATAAGACCATCAGGTACGGTTTAGGTCACTTTCTGGTGGAGGTCAGGTCAAGGTCAGGTCAAAAAAGGTCAAATTTCAAAGTTGATATTTTTGCATAAAATGGGTATCGATTCCATGCAGCTCGTCACGGGGAGTCTAATGGTGGTCTTTGTTTTGCGCTACGAGGTCTAGAATTGCTAAAATTGAGTTTGAAAATTTGACGTCATCAATTTTGAACAGTTTTTTCGCTATAACTTGGCCAAAAAAAAGAGGTATCGATCTCAAATTTGGTATGCAGATAGAAGGCGGTAGGGGCTATCACATATATTCAGTTTTTTTCGAAATTCAAAAAACTTTTTGGATTTTTTGGCTATTATATTCAAAAAATCTATTTTTTGATTTTTTGGGGTCAAAATCCAAAAAATTCGAAAAACCGAAATAACAGTTTTGTAGCCCTTTTAATTCCACACCTTTTATGTCTGAAACATTTTTCTGTATCTCTAAAGCTGTAGGCCTGACAGCTCTTCCCGCGAAACCTTTTTTTGGGTCGAAAATGGCAAAAATGACGTCACTCTGACGTCATTAGCGGCCAACCTATCATAGCCTTTGGTAAAATTTTTGGTCACCATGTGCGCTAGCTGCTCCCGGGAGGGTACTGAAAGTTTGGTGACGATCGGCGCAGCGGTTCTCGAGATATCGAAAAAACTAAAGGGGGGGGGGGGCAAAAAAATACCCCCCCACCGCCTGGAAGGTTAAGCATTTCTGCTCACCGAGCTGAGATGCGTAGTAAAAACGAAGCTCTTGTGCATTCATGTGAAAGGAGGGATGTTTTCCTACATGTTGGAAAAGTTCCCAGCGCTTCATTATAAAATTTCGCTACTTACAGACATTGAAAACAAGTCTTGCATTTTTCGCCCTCCAAAAATGTGCGGGTAGCACCGCCACCGATGGTGGTGTTATCCACAGATCAGCCTTACGGTAACAGCCGCCTTTGGTAGCGTTACTGCTGTCTGAAATAGTAACTCTACTCATATAAAACACACAAGAGTTGGTTGTTAGTTTGTCACAGATCAGACTGTTTGGTGCCGACAATATGCATACAAAGGTGAAGGAAAATTCACGTTTATTTCGAAACATCCAGTGAAGTTGAACGTGAGGTTAAAAAACAAACGACGTTTGCGCCTTGCGGCATAACTAAAGCTCTTCTCCGAGCTGAGTGAGTCATCCTTGCGGCTTTATCCACTTTGCCACTCCTTGGGGTAGCACCGCCGAACATGGCGGTGTTACCCCACACACAGTCATGGACTGGCAACGCCCCGACTGGAAAACAAGCCGGGACGCGATTCTTCTGTAATTCCTTTTTCAACCAAGCGCACTTCATGCCCTCAAATTTAAGGTAAAAATCGAGGTATTTTGACATGAAATGACCACTTACTTGCTGCTAAAACATGCCAAATGATTACAACGATGGTAAGAAAATCACAAAATGGGCAATTGCGATCTTAAAATCAAATAAATCTTAGCGAAACCTAACTCACGCGGCGCCCCGCTTCCGTTCGGACACCGAAATGGCGGATGTTTACATTTACAGTTCACAGTTTTGCCGATAAAGGGGATGGCGGTGTTGCCCACATGGCGGTGCTATCCCCTAGTTGGCGAGATAACCAGACCCAATAAAAAGCTTTTAATTCGATTTTGATTGACAAATCATAGGCGTAGGAACAGGGGGGGCCAGGTGGGCAAGTGCCCACCCACTTTTCGAGGTGGGGGGCCAACCATGTGTTTTGGCCCACCCACTTTTTACTCGAGGCCCCTTGTCTCGATTTGATAGGACGTCGTCACCTTCCAGAATAAACAAACTCGGTAAAAATAAGTTCCACGAATCCCCACGCACGGACTCTCAAGGGGCAGTGATGGATCCAAGGAGGCCCTCTGTACATACTTGTCAGTCGAAGCCCCTGAGACTGATGGCCTGAGAGACCCTAGTGGATCTGAGGAGGCCCCAATATCCACACTGGTCTGGGGAGGCCCCTGACACTGGCGGTCTGGGAGGCCCCTCTATCCATACTAGTCAGAGGTCTGAGACTGGTGGTCTGGGAGGCCCCTCCATCCACACTAGTCAGAATAGGCCCCTGACACTGGCGGTCTATCCGAGGCCCCCTACCCTCACTAGTCAGAGGAGGCCCCTCTATCCTCAAAAGTCAGAAGAGGCCCCTGAGACTGCTGGTCTGGGAGGCCTATCCATCTACACTGTAGTCAGAGGAGGCCCCTGAGACTGATGACCTGATAGGCCCTTATAATCACACCAGGCAGAAGAGGCCCATGAGACTGATTGACTGAGAGGCCCTTCTATTCATACTGGCCACAGGAGACCCCCAAAACTTTCGGTCTGGGAGGTCCCTCAATCCGGCACCAGTCAGAAGAGTCCCCTGAAACTGATGGCCTGGGAAGCCCTTATATTCACACTAGGCAGAAGAGGCCCCTGAGACTGATGGTATGAGAGGCCCTCATATTCACACCAGTCAGAAGAGGCCCCCGAGGCTGATGGTTGTGAGGCCCCTCTGTTCATATAACTGGCCACTGGAGGCCCCTGAAACCGATGGTCTGGGAGGGCCCTCTATCCACACTAGTCAGAAGAGGCCCCTGAGACCGATGGTCTGAGAGGCTCTTATATTCATACTGGCCACGAGAGGCCCCTGAGACTGGTAGTCAGAGAGATCCACTCCTAATGAATCTAAGGGGGCCCTCTATCCACATTTACACTTTTCTAGGGAGGCCCCCGAGACTGATGGTCTGAGAGGCCCTTTTATTTATACTGTCCACAGGAGCCCCCAGAGATTAATGGTCTGATAGGCTCTTCCATTTATGCTAACCAGAGGAGGCCCCTAGGATTGATGGTCTAACAGGTCCTTCTATTTATACTAGCCAGAGGAGGCCCATGAGACTGATGGTCTGAGAGGCCCTTCTATTCAAACTACATAGACAGATGAGGCCCCTGAGAATGATAGTCCGAAGAGCCATGCGGCGGCAACTGACCGTGGCCATATTTCGGCTCGGTAAGGCCCCACAGAGCTCATGAGAGCACCTCAAGGGCTCCTAAGTAGATACGCTTATCCCCATAAGGGTGGCATAAGGGCTTCTGAAGGCTCCTTGTAGGTATCTAAGGGCCCTTTCCGGCCTCTAACGGCTCCACCCGCCTGTGATGGCTCCCCACCAGTGTTTATGAGCGCCACACAGCGGCGCCTTTGAGGGTCATACTAGTGTCTCCTAGGGCCCTACATCGGTGGCTCTCGGGGCCCCACACCGGCGCCTCTGTGGGCCACCACACCTG
The DNA here is from genome assembly GCF_019059575.1 of Amphibalanus amphitrite. NCBI lineage: Eukaryota > Metazoa > Arthropoda > Thecostraca > Balanomorpha > Balanidae > Amphibalanus > Amphibalanus amphitrite. Next base: position 1,209,639 of record NW_024881563.1, read on the forward strand.
TGCATCTCAAGGCTCTACAGGTACAGGTCTCGCGGGTTTTAGCGGTAGGTTTTGCACCTAGAAAATTTAGTGTACTTCAGGCTATATCTTCGTCGTCTTAAGCTTTTAAGTGTTGAAGATGCGATCGACTTGTTGGGTAACAAGCCGGCCATGACCGTGTAAAATGGCTTCATCGTAGATCGATTAGTTTCTGAGATATAACCGGAAATGTAAAAGTTCAAAACCTACCGCTTAATCTCGCGAGACTTGTACATCTGAAGGACCCACACCGACACCTCTGAGGGCCCCACACCAGTGTCTCGGAGCTCTGAAGGCCCCACACCGGTGACTCTGAGGACTCACCGGCTCCTGAGAGCACCATGTTGATGTCTAACGGCTCCACAAGGCCACTGAAGGCACCACACAAGCTCTCACTGAGCCCTAATGTCCATGTACCTACCGGCCTCTGAGGGATTTAAGCAAGCGCATTCATAACTCCACACCAGCAGTTGTAAGGGCTTCACACTGAAATATCTGAGGGTTCCACACCGGTGTCTCTAAGGGCCACATACCGGCATCTCTGAGGGCCCCATACCGGCGTCTCCGAGGGTCCACATCTGGCGGGCACCCATCAGCGACTGAAGGTCCCACACTGTCGACTCCGACAGCCCCATCTGCGTCTGGGAGCACCATGCCGTCTCTAATAAGAACCACAGCGGCTCCTCCGTACGAAAGATGGGCGTCTGCATGCCAAAGGGGAGCGGTTCGGAGACAGAAGGGCACCTACGTGCAATAGAGGTCTGCAAGACTGCAACTGATCAATGCCATGGGGGTGCATTCATAAGAAACAGGGGCGCCGGCATGGCAAAGAGAGGCGCCTTCAAGTGTCCATAAAAGAGAGACGCCTATGATAAGCACACATTGTTTGAGGCAAGGCAAGGCGAAACACAGCTGCCAGTGAAAGTCAGCCTGGAAGTAACTGAAGCTGCCACCAAAACACAACACGAAGACGCAGAACAGCATGTGGTTAATGGTATGAGTCAAAATGACCGAAAACGCCAACCGTCCGAAAATAGCTCCAAGAACGCTGCTGAAAGTGAAGAGAGTGGATGGATCACAGTCAAGAGTAGGCGGGCAAGAAGACGGAAGGCCCATGCCAGTGGAGCCGTGCTGATCGGCGGAAGCAATGTCCGACGAATCAGTGCTGCAGCACAAGAAGAATTTCGCTTCGGAGACAATGTGACCTTTTCTTCGACCGAAGAAGTTAGCAGCGCTGACGTCAGTCACCTGCTTCCTTCAGCTGTGCGGAAAACCAACGCTGAAGCAGTGGACATCGTGCTACACTTTGGAGAAAACGACATAGTCGGTTCCGACGCGGATAATGTAATGGAGGGCATCGCTCACGTGATAACTGTGGCGAGGAAGCAGCCCAACACACGCGACGTGGTTGTCTGCTCCGTTGTTGAAAGACGAGATGCAGGTCGTAACACAGCTGATACAGCACGACTTGTAAACGATCAGCTCGGAGCACTCTGCGCCACGTACGGAGCAAGATACTTAGACCTGAGAGATCGTCTTCGCGCCTGTGAGCACTTTGGGATCAATAAGACTGGCTTCTTGTACACCCGGGATGGGGCCAGAAACGTGTCCCAAGAAATCCTGAGCGAAGTTGAGGGTTTTTTAGATTAGCTGTCAGCGACCGCCTAGAGTCGGTACCGATCGGACAGCACCAGATCGAGCCCGCACCGCCTTATTCAGCTCCACGAAGGGTCAGTGGAAAACAAGACAGAAAGCTACCTGCTGTAGTGATACGACTAGCTCATCTGAATGTTCGATCGCTTGTACCTTCATTGGACGACGTCAACATTTTGCTTGAAGATAACGATATAGATATTCTGTGCATTACTGAAACATGGTTGCAGCCGGATCTGGATTCTCGGTTTCTTATCTTCCCGGGCTATAAAATAGTCAGGGCGGACCGCCCAGCACGTGATGGTTCAAATGTGAGAGGCGGTGGGATCTGCATTCTTTACAAGTCACACCTGCGCGTAGAACGGCTGGATGTTCCATCAGCAGGCTCACCACTTGAGAGTATGTGGGTGAGTCTTGGCGGCAGACGGACATCGGTGGTTGGTGCTGTATATCGACCCCCAGCTGCTCCCGTGGCCGCCACCGATGACCTTCATGATCAACTGCTTTATCTTCACAGCTCAGGACGGAAAGTGTTTGTCCTAGGAGACATGAACCTAGATTTGTTGTGCCCAGAGAAGCCTGGGGTTGGATATTACAAGGAAATGTTAGATGACTTAAACCTGAAGCAATTAGTGACACAGCCAACGAGGCCAGGCCTAACGGAGCAAGCTACATCAGGAACAGGAACTCTGATCGATCATATTCTGGTATCTGCAACAGATGACATAGCGACTGCCACGGTAGTCCCAAACAGTTGCAGTGACCATGAGCTGATCATCGCTCATATACCAACTGATCATCAGAAGCGATCGCGGCCTGAGATCGTCATCCGTTCGACGCGATTTTTATCCCAGGATGCGCTCTGCCTTGATCTGCTGTCGGCTGATTGGAGCGGCGTCTACGAGGTGGCTGGAATGAATGAAAAGTGGTCGGAATGGTTATTGGTATGGTCACCCATTATTGACAAACATATGCCACTAGTAAAAATAAAACCAAGACGCGCACCCTGTCCGTGGCTCAACAATAACACGCAATTGCGCGATTCGATGCGCGCTCGAGACGAAGCTCGCGTCATCTACCAACGAGACCCTACCCCGAAGAACAAAGCAAAGTTTCAAGTCAGAAGAAACGCTGTTAAAAAAGACTTTCAAAACGCTCGTTCGTCATTCTTCTCGACTTCTGTGGAAAACTCGCGCGATTCAATGTGGAAGAATATCAAACAATTTTTCTTATCATCAAAGAAGAACACTGCGACAATGGGAAATGATGACCCACAGTTCGCAGATCTGCTCAACGCCCACTTCGCCACCTGCGGTCCTCGAGTAGCTGCTGAGACGGAGGTTCAGAGAGATGGACGCTCACCACAAGCTCCTCGCCCACGATGTGTTGTGAGCGGAGCTTTCCGCGTGAGTTACCTGAATTGAGCGCGGCGCTGAAACAAATGTCAGATTCAAGGGCTAGTGGGGACGATGGCATCACCATTCACATGATCCGAATGACTTTTCCGGTGATCGGAGTTAGTTTGTTGCATATCATCAATGCTTCTTTAACTTCTGGGATATTGCCTGATGCCTGGAAAATTGCCAAGGTCTTGCCGCTCCTAAAATCAGGATCAATGTCTGACCCAAACAATTACAGGCCGATATCGATACTGCCCACGGTAGCTAAGCTAGCTGAACGAGTGGTGTGTAATCAGCTGATGCAGTATCTTTTAAATCACAACATTCTCAGCAACCAACAGCATGGATTTCGCCCTGGTCACTCTACGGAGTCCGCACTGTTGGACGCCGTTAGTTTTATCACCAAAAGCTTAGATTCTAAGTTGGTTACTTGTTTGACTACAGCAGACACTTCAAAAGCATTTGATAGTGTTCCGCATGACCGCCTCCTCAAAAAGCTTGGTTGGTACGGCATTGACACGCATTGGTTTCAAAACTGGCTGCGAGGTCGACAACAGCGTGTGTGCAATGGCACTGCTGTACCAGTTACTCACGGAGTGGTGCAGGGATCCCTGATCGGGCCAGTGTTGTACCTATTGTACACCAACGACTTTGCAGCGTACGTCAGTGATGCTGAAGTCGTCATGTATGCGGACGATGTTCAGTTCCTTCACTCGAACTCAAGTGGGAGCATCGACACCCTGAAGGCGCGGGTGGCCAGCACCTTAACTGAAGCGCACTCATGGTTTGTTGACAACAGTCTTAAAATCAATCCAAAGAAAACGGAGGTTGTGCTTTTTAGAACGCGCCAACGTCTGCTTACCGATTTCACTGTTACCTTTAGTGACACAGTCGTTCAGTCTTCTCCGTCAGCAAAGGTGTTAGGAGTAGTTCTTGACGAGAATCTCTCGTGGAATCCTCAGGTTTCACTTGTTGTTCAGCGGTGCTATGGAACTCTCCACGGGCTCTCGAAATTTTGTTGTGGACTTTCAACGGAGGTAAAGGCATTTATGATAGAGGCACTGATTTTTCCTCATATTCTGTATTGTCTGAGTGTATGGGGTGGTTGCAGTGTCACCCAGAAGCGTCGCATTCAAAGAGTGATAAATCATTGTGCTCGTATTGTGTTTTGTAAGCGTAAATCGGAACATGTCTCACCACTACTGAGTTCGCTTGCATGGCCCACTATTGATGATTTGATCAGCAAGCGAGATGTTTTATTTGTGGATCGACTGATGTACCACCCGTATGCTCCACGTCACTTGCAGAACTCGCTAGTTCACCGACGCGAGATATCCAGCAGAGAAACGCGCTCCACTTCCGCGGGCTTGTTACAATTGCCTCGCATCCACACAGAATTTGCGAGGCGTTTTTTCACTTACCGTGCAATTGCGCAGTGGAACCGGCGCAGCGATCGTTGACCGAGTGAACCATTCTGTCAGTGTATGTCGCCATGTGTGATGTAATGCTGCCTGAGCTTTATTTGTGTGCCTTACTGCATTTCATGTGAATATTACGCCATGTACTTATTTGTAACAACCATAGGCTAAGTGTGCTATGAACCATCAATCGCGGTCTGAAAAGCCATACAATGGAGACCGTATGTACAAATACAAATACAAATACATTGTATGCGACAACGGGGACAACGACAACGGACTGTGGGACATATAGGGATGTCTCTGATGACTATACATAGGGCGCTTATATGCCAAAGAGGGCGCCTATGAAGCTAATGGGGGCACCTGGGAAACGAGGAAGACATTTGTGTAAGGGTTTTCAGGGGTCATGCGCCGTTTGCGGCAAATAGATTCTAAAAAAAAAAATCGGAGGGGGAATAAGTTTTAAAAATGGTGCGGACTTTCCGCACTGTTCGCTTAAGCGGTTACGCCCCTGGGTACATCTGCCCGATCTCAGAAGCTAGATTTGGAGGTCATACTTGAAAGCAGCCAGCAGGACGAGGCAAAAGTTGGAGGCCCCTGAAAATAGGAGGCCCCCTGGAAAAGGAGGCCCCTTGACAGGGTGGCCCGCCCACTTTTCATGACGTTCCTACGCCCGTGTGACAAATGACATACAAGCCCGCTGTGATGGACCAAAGAAGGAGCTGAACAGTTCATACAACTTCTAAAAAGCTCAACGGTAAAAATTTAAAAGTCAGTTTAAATTCAGCCTGCATGTTTAAACTCGGGTCCGGCGCTGGCAGAAAGCTTATATTGCCAAGCTTGCAATTCCACTACGTTGTAATGTAACCAATGTGAGAGCAACAACTGAAAGCCTCGAGCCCCGTTGGGGGGAGGGGGGCGCGAAAGAGCCCCATCTCCTTTTCAGTCGATATCTCCTAAAGTATAGCGTAGGTCGCCACCAAACTTTCAAGACCCCTCCGGGCATCATTTTACACCTTGTGACCAAATTTTTCCAGAGCTCTTATGAAAGGTTAGTCACAAATGACGTCAGAGTGACGTCATGTTCTGTCATTTTCGACCCAATAAAAGGTTTAGCGGGAAGAGCTGTCACGCTTACAGTTTTGAAGATAACAAAAAATAGGCATTCAAGATAAAAAAGATGTAAAATAAGCAGCGCTACAAAACTGCCAACTCTGATTTCTAAACAAAAATTGTTTTCGACCATCAAAACTATAGAAGTATAACACCCCGAAAATACCAACAACGTTCAAAATTAAAGCTGGAATATATGTTATAGAACTATCAGCTCTAGCTATGCCAAACTTAAACTCGACAGCTTCATTTTTAGCAAAGTTATGGCAAAAAAAAAACACTACTCAAAATGTATTACGTAAAATTTTCAAACTCAATTTTTAGCCGTCACAGAACACACAGAGCAAGCCAAAGAGCACCATTGGATTTCCCGTGATGAGCTGCATCGAATAGATACCCCCTTTATGCAAAATATCAACTATGAAATTTAACCTTTTTTGACCTGACCTTGACCTGACCTCCACCAGAACGTAATCTAAACCGGCCCCAATGGCCGTCTAGCCCACACCATTGAACTTTAAATGTAAAATTGACCATAAAACATGTATCACGCGACCCTAGCAATTAGCATAGTTGGGTTCATATTGTGACCCTTAGTGACCTGATCTCTTTGATCTGACCTGGCATCAGTGACCTCTTTAGGCAACATATGTATTGGGCAACCACGCTCCATCGATGTTTTTCGATAACATGCCTTTTATTTAATGTTTTAACTGACTGTAACGCATTATTTAGACTAAATCGGTAAAAAAATGCAACCTTTGACCTGACTTGTGACGTTATGGGTTGCACCTAGGTCAACAAAACCTGTTAACAAGGTTCGATAGCCCCTGGTGGGGCTATCGAACGTTCTTCGAATTTTCAAAATCGGTCGGTAACTTTCCGAGATCTCAGGTGGAGGACGAAACGGCTGCACCACCCCATCAGGTGGTAGGGTCCGCCAATAGCCCAACGGGGCGCGAATTATTTACTCATTCATACAGTGTCATCTATTTTGAGAACACCTTTCTCACGCCATGACATGGTCCTCTCGTAATAGATCGAGATGAGGAGTGTTTTCACGCCTCCTTATGCACGGCTCTACACCTTTTTACACTCAACTTAAAATAAGTCACACTCAAATTAAAAAAGGTCAAATTCAAATTAAAAAAGGTCACAATCAAATTAAAAAAGATCACGCTCAAATTAAAAAAGGTCACATACAAATTAAAAAAGATCACACTCAAATTAAAAATGCTCACATTTGATTTAAAAAAGGTCACATTCAAATTAAAAAAGGTCACATTCAAATTAAAACCGTATTTCGTTTACCCTTTTCCAGCCATATATTTTGGCAACCGCTTGGCCGATTCATCAGAGCCCAGAGGTCTGGAGCATCAGATAGCCCTATCATTTTAAAAACTGAATGACTGTTTTGATGTATCCGGGTAACCGTCCCGACGCGTGGATCTCTCTCAAATGCCAAATCAGGAGTGTTTAAATGGCTTCGCTCACAAGTCACATATCTTTGCAAGGATTGGAACGATTATTATGAAACTCATGGCTTGTATAACTATGCCAGTATAAAAGCCGGCATAATGCCGGCCAGTATAACGCCTTTTGGGGCGACTAACGGAGCGAGCGAGAGGGTGGGCCTTGCACGTGCGAAATTGCGAGGGGGTACCTCCAACTGACTTGTGCACGGCACCCTACTAACTGGTCTCTAGCGATGTGCCAAATTTGGGCACAATCGGCCCAGCCGTTCTCGAGATCTGGAAGCGGCACCCTGCACGTGCGCACGTGCAATATGGGTCCCAACTGACTTGCGCACGGCACCCTACTAACCGGTCCCTAACCGTGTACCAAATTTGAGCGCAATCGGTCCAGCCGTTCCCGAGATCTGGAAACGACTCCTGCACGTGCGCACGTGCAGCAGCACCCCAACTCTGGCACATGTATATGCAGTGCCTAGTGGGTGCCTACCTACATGCCAACTTTCAGCGCAATCGGCCAAGTAGTTACAGAGATATTGCAACAATTACAAAACTGACACCTCTTCGTTTTGCACGTGGCACGTGCATAAGGGGTCACCCACATGCATCGGGAATAGTCCAATACTTGGTAGAAGGAATGAAGCTACCCTACAAAAATTACCGCGTGTAAATCGGTCAAGTGGTTGCTGAGATATAAGCCTCGCAAAAGCGTGACCACGGCCGCAAAAAATATTAACGTAAGGTAAGGTCACGTAAGGTCACATTCAAATTAAAATAGGTCACATTCAAATTAAAACCGTATTTCGTTTACCCTTTTCCAGCCATATATTTTGGCAACCGCTTGGCCGATTCATCAGAGCCCAGAGGTCTGGAGCATCAGATAGCCCTATCATTTTAAAAACTGAATGACTGTTTTGATGTATCCGGGTAACCGTCCCGACGCGTGGATCTCTCTCAAATGCCAAATCAGGAGTGTTTAAATGGCTTCGCTCACAAGTCACATATCTTTGCAAGGATTGGAACGATTATTATGAAAGTAGTTATAAACCTTTATGTGGGACCTTTAACCCTCGCCCGTAAACGGCGATCTGCCACCTTCGCCCATGCAGGGGGGGGGGGGGTTGGTGCGACCCCCCCCCTTGGCGTTTGAAAACGGAGCGTCGTAGAGCTTAGCGGAAAAGACCAACGGATTGCTCTCGCCGAGATCTCGCGATTGGTGGTATATTTTTTTGTCCTAGGTCCTAGGTCTGACACATCAAATTTGAGACACATCAAATTTGAGACATCAGTGTACAGAAAGCAGTCTTTCACTGGCCTCGGGACCAGTTTCTTTAGCTTCATCCCCATGATTGTGAAGAGAGCCATAGTGAATTCAGCGATTTACCGTGCCTTCAAAATAAGTTCAAACTACCTACTCTTCGACAGTGAAGTAAAGTTTTTAACGTCCTTTTTCTGCAACAATGGTTTTCCAAAACAACTTGTAGAACGAACTGTCGGCGACTTCCTGAAGAAGCGCTTTGAGGAAATAAAAAGCTCTGTCACTGTCAACAAACTCGAGAAATACTTAGTACTCCCATACTTTGGGGAACAGTCCATTAAAATGCAAAAAGAAGTTCTAGAAGTTCTCAGCAAGTTTTACCCATATTTGAACCCAAAAATAGTATTGCGTAACAGATTAACCATAGGATCTATGTTTCGCTACAAGGATAGACTGCCCAAGTCGAGCATCTCTGGTGTGGTTTACAAATATAGTTGCGCCTCATGCCAGGCGTCATACGTTGGCTCCACTTACCAACGCTTGTACACCAGAGTAGCTCAACACTTAGGCAAGTCACATCGTACAGGTCAACTACTGTCATCTCCCTCAGCATCATCCATCAGAGACCATGCCTTGTCATGTCAATCATCACTAGGGATAGAACACTAGGACTCGAACTTTCAAATTTTGAGTAGAAGCAGTACATTCCCTGATTTAAGAATTCTGGAATCGTTGTATATTCATCGTCTGAGGCCGCAAATCAACGACATGTCCTCGGCGTATCCACTACGTATCACTGCTTAACTGTGTACTTTTATGTAGCTGTTTCGTTGTGTACGTCATTGTACTTTTAATTGCATTAGGCAGTATTCTAATTCGAAGCTGAACTCGAACTATTGCATGTGCGTGTGCGATATATTTTATGATCAAAAGTGTGTTTGAATATGTGTCCTGTATCAATTTGAAAAGAGTTTTGTCACTGAAGATGAATCTTGTGATTCGAAACCGGTCTGAATTTAATACATGAATGTCGTGTCATGCCTAACATTAAACTTTATATTACTTTTGATTCCATCAAAAGAAATTCGAAAAATCAAAATTTAAATTTTTGAAATCTGATTGTATTTTTGGATTTGGGAGGTCCATTTGCTTCCTATAGAAGCTAATATTGCTGCATATTCCCATTGAGGTGACAAGAATTAGCAAAATAGTGGTTCGGGCGCTTTTCAAAAATAGTACCGGACGCTGTTCCTCTTGTGACGTCATAGCTCCGTGACCTGACCTGACCCGGTCAAGTTTCTTATACCATATGATAGCCAATACTTGCCCCAACATGCATGGGAAGTTTCATCACGATCCATCAACCGATGTCCGTACCACCGGCAGGAAACCTCGGGCGTTGGCACTCAGTTTGTGAAAATCCGGCCGGAGGCTGTTCCCTTTGTGACGTCATAACTCCGTGACCTGACATGACCCGGTCAAATTTTTTTTGCAAAAAGATGCGCAAGGTTTGCCCCATAAGGTACTCAAAATTTGGCGGCGCTGCGCGCCGCCGTTTTTGCACTATTTCCGAAAAACCTCAGGGGGGGTTGCACCAACCCCCCCTACATGGGCGAGGGTTAATAAATTTCAAGTTGTCTCTGCGTCTGTCAGCCTCATGTGTCTTCTTGCGCCGGCACGGCGCCGCGTATCGACGTGAAATTTGGTGACTACAAACTTTGGGTGGGGCGGACCATCGTATCAAAAGATGGGCGCAATCGGACCACGGGTGCGGCGTCAGCGCGTGCATCTCTGCCCCAGGCTGGCCGATGCCGGCGCCGAGCAGAGAGCACGCGCTCTAAGCTCATTTTCTTCGCTTGCCAAACTGAGTGAAAACGATGAGAGCCAGCTCGGGAATTCAACTCTGTGGATATCAAGAATACCAGGTTTTCGATTAGGATCAGGTATAGGCGCAGGTACAGGTATTCGGTACAGGTTTTACCGGTAAATAAAATAAATTTATTATCAAGCGAGCGAAGCGAGCAAAGTGCGAGCGAAGCGAGCAAACTTTCGGATCTGCAGCGCTCCTCGAAAAGCGCATATACCTACATGCCTACCATACAGCTAAATGAAGTAAGTAAACAAACTTAACCCTACTGGCATGAACATACAAGTTTTAACGGCCAAACTAATAATCCCCTCAAACATATATCTCGAATCTGTACAGTTATCGCGTAAACATGTATTCTAGGCCGGCCGGCCGTGGTCACGCTTTTGCGAGGCTTATTTCTCAGCAACCACTTGACCGATTTACATGCGGTAATTTTTGTAGGGTAGCTTCATTCTTTCTACCAAGTGTTGGACTATTCCCGATGTACGTGGGTGACCACTTATGCACGTGCCACGTGCAAAACGAAGAGCAACAGGTTTTGCAACAATTGCAATATCTCGGTAACTACTGGGCCGATTGCGCTGAAAGTTGGCATGTAGTCTTACTTAATAATGTGTCTCAATGCTTCTAAATCCTCTGCCGCTCATTCTCCGTCACTATCCACCCTAATCTGTGTTTTCATTTAAGAGTAGCGAACCAACTTTCAACACGGCATTGCCGTACAGTACCTATGCACTCAGGCGGCTATAACCGCCAGAAGCGACATTGCGGTACAGTATGCAATCAGGTGTTTGATAGTTCTGCCATCTAGCGCGTAAAAGGAAAGGTGGGGCGACGGACACGACATTGCGGTACAGTATGCACTCAGGCGGCTTTATTCGCCAGCACCGTCATTGCGGTACAGTATGCAATCAGGCGTTTGATGGCTGTGCCATCTAGCGCGAAACAGGAAAGATGGGGTGGCCACGCAATGGATAGTAGCCGGTTCACGACGGCCATCTGGTAAGTACAAATTTGATGCAGGTTTGGTGCGATTAGGTTCAGTGTGTTTCTTAGCAGCTATCAGCTAGGGTTACATTAATTGCTTATAGCTGTTCCTGCTTTTTCATAGTATCAGACATTATTATCGATCAACCCTATTACTGGTTGGGGGGGGGGGGGGCATCGGCCCCCACCTGTAGTATAACGCCTTTTTATACTACAGGTTTTTTATACGCCTCTAGATGCCGGCAGCGCTCTTGCGTTGCCTTGGGCCAGAATTGGAGGAACGGTACTGAGGGCACACACCGGGCAAAACCACCGAAACCCAGACTGAGCTTGGACTGAACCTGAAACCAACCGAAACATCCCAAAAATGCTTGAAAGCACGCGAGATTGGTGTGGAGATCTACCTACAGTAAGATATGAATTAACTGCACGTGCATAGTTCATGTCCCAGGCACCCCAGTGCAGTCATTTTCATAACATCATGTAGCGTGTGTCTAGTGCTATCAGTGTACCGACTTTTGTGTCGCTAGATCGACGTTTCCCGGGATCAGAGGATCCCTCGTCAAAACCGTTATCCGCCCCCCGCACGCGCAGCTTGCACCCCTCGGATATTATCTCGCCGGAATGTCGTGATCAAATGTATTCTTCTTATGACCTGCAAGTTTTGAACCAGTTAGAGCTGCCGTTTACCCTGCAGGCGTGGCAACGTACGACGGGGTGCAATCGGCTTGCACGTGCATAGCTCATGCACCACAGAGTTTAGCTCAACCAAATGTGCATTATTTTGGAGGCCTTGCCTGGGACTACCATTGAACCGATTTTGAGGTTGATAGCTTAAAATTTCTTTGAGCCAGAGGACCTCACGTCAAAACGGTTTTCCGACCCCAGCACGTGCAGCCTGCACCCCTCGCAGACGGTGACCCCCCTGGAAACTGGTTCAAGGTGTTACCGATGTGTCCCGCCAGTATGGCTTTGCCCGTGACCTCGGGGTGACCTGTAGCCTTGACAAAAAAATTCGTGTCACCGAAACTTTGAAGCGGAATAGCATGTGCCACGAAGCACTGAGCGAACCGAGGCCAGTACCAAAAATTTACCTCGCCGGAGACGAGTCGAACGGTCCCACTTTCGTCCCGATCGGTCCACCCATTTTGACTCCAGGTCCAAAAAAGCTTGGACAAACTCACTCACATACTCACTCACATACTCACTCACATACTGACAAACAGGCTTGGCCGAACTTTTCTTCAGGGACCCACCAATGGGAATTTCCGGATGCAAAAGCATGCTATCGCATGCTTTTGATCCTCCAATTCTGGACTATTCTATTTTACTTACCTATATGGGTTCCATGTGGCAATAAATTATCATGTGTCACGGTCGGGGTGCTGTTGCACGTGCGCATGTGTGGGACCCGCTTATGTATCTCGAGAACAACAAGGCCGATTGCTCTCAGAGATGTTACACAGATGGGGACCGGCTGTCTGGGTGACTAGCATGTCAGTTGCTGTCTCATTTTGCACATGCGCACGTGTTGAGACGAATTTTGCATATCAAGAACGGTTAGGCCGATGGGACTCAAAGCTCGTATGCCGCTAGGGATAGCTATTTGGGTATCCCCTATCCCGTTGATGTCAGTTAGGGTCTCACTTTGCATATGCGCACGTGCACGCGCAGAGCACTACATATACCTACCAGCCTCCAAACACCCACAGGGCTACATGGACACACATCGAGTACAAATAAGTTAAGTGTACCGTGGATACTCAGATTACTCTGCGCATGTGCTGGCCCTAACTGAAATCAACGGGATACCCAAATAACCTGTCCCTAGCGGCATATGAACTTTGAGTCCCATCGGCCTAACCGTTCTTGATATGCAAAATTCGTCTCAACACGTGCGCATGTGCAAAATGAGACAGCAACTGACTTGCTAAAATCACCCAGACAGCCGGTCCCCATCTGTGTAACATCTCTGAGTGCAATCGGCCTTGTTGTTCTCGAGATATATAACGGGTCCCACACATGCGCACGTGCAACAGCACCCCGACCGTGACACATGATAATTTATTGCCACATGGAACCCATATAGGTAAGTAAAATAGAATAGTTATACAAGCCATGAGTTTCATAATAATCGTTCCAATCCTTGCAAAGATATGTGACTTGTGAGCGAAGCCATTTAAACACTCCTGATTTGGCATTTGAGAGAGATCCACGCGTCGGGACGGTTACCCGGATACATCAAAACAGTCATTCAGTTTTTAAAATGATAGGGCTATCTGATGCTCCAGACCTCTGGGCTCTGATGAATCGGCCAAGCGGTTGCCAAAATATATGGCTGGAAAAGGGTAAACGAAATACAGTTTTAATTTGAATGTGACCTTTTTTGATTTGAATGTGACCTTTTTTTAAATCGAATGTGAGCTTTTTTAATTTGAGTGTGATCTTTTTTAATTTGTATGTGACCTTTTTTAATTTGAGTGTGATCTTTTTTAATTTGATTGTGACCTTTTTTAATTTGAATTGGACCTTTTTTAATTTGAGTGTGACTTATTTTAAGTTGAGTGTAAAAAGGTGTAGTGTCATTGAGCTATCAACTGTCAGCGGTTTTCGGACAATTAAGGAAGGCTTTTGGTTGTTTTTAGGTAAGATCTTGGGCCAGATCATTTCAGTGGCGGATCCAGAGAGAGGCCATAGGGGCCATTCTCCCCCCACTTGGGCCTCCCGGGGCCCATCACGGAGTTTTTTTTTAATTCATCACGGAGGTCACCGACGGGAGCTTTAACCCAGAGGTCTCCTAGTCCTAAGGGGGCACCATCCAGAAGGTCTATCGGAATAGGGTACCGTTTTCGGGGTCTCCCGGAGTCCCATTTCTGTCCCTCGCCTCGGGTTTTTTTTAGTTTAGTTGAGTTTTTTAGTTTTTAGTTTAATATTGTCTCATCTACACCTTTTTAGCCGCGTTTTAAAACAGTTGAACTCCATTTTAAAAAAGCTGATCTGTGATTTAAAACTGTTGAACTTGGGTTTAAAACACATGACTTCCGTTTTAAAAGAATTGAATACGATTTTAAAACAACTGACGACGATTTTAAAACAGTTGAATTTATTTTTAAAAGAACTGAACTGCATTTTAAAGTGTACTAAATATAGCATTATCTCATTCATCATTAATGCATTTTGTTGTCAGCAACCTTATCTAATACCTTGCCTTTTCTGTGGAAGGTGTAACTAATTTTTGTTTGCTGATGTGTTCTGATTATTGCTTTTTGCAATGTTTTTAAAGTAAAAAATCCGTTGTGATACTGGATTGTCAGGAGTGGCTGCGCCGAGCTCTCCGACAGTGCCATCAGCCCATGGACAGCATCGCCGTGGTGTGTGACAACGCCCCGGCCCACAACGGCATCGAAATGGTGGCTTCTGAGGCCGAATTCGAGGGGCTTGAAATAATCCGAATGGCCCCCTACAGCGCGCCCCTGAACCCGATAGAAGAGTGTTGGTCGGCGTTCAAGGCGGCCATGAAACGGTCCATGGCCGTCACCTTCTGCGACATGCTGAACACGGGCGAGGGGCTCTCGCAGACTGAGCACCGGCTCCGCTACCTGGATGAGCACATCGACAGAGCCATAACAGCGATAACGCCGGTGTGCTGCCTCAACTGCTACAACCATGTCCAGAGGCACTACGCTGGCTGCATGGCTCTCTTGGACCTATCCATGGGTGTATAAGCTATGCTGTGTACCGGCTGCATGTAGCATGCCCGAAGATATGCAAAGATAGATGCGTCACAAAAGCATGACGATTTTCTATGCAAAGTTACATGTGTTCATTGTTCCGAATAATTTCGATGTTAGCTAACGACTGTTAAGCAGTGAAACCACTGACAATGTTATCTGAATAGCCTTGCAATAAATAAAGTGGGATTTTTTATCTTTAAAAACATTGCAAAAAGCAATAATCAGAACACATCGGCAAACAAAAATTAGTTACACTTTCAACAGAAAAGGCAAGGTGTTAGATAAGATGCATTAATAATGAATGGGATAATGCTATATTTAGTACACTTTAAAATGCAGCTCAGTTCTTTTAAAAATAAATTCAACTGTTTTAAAATCGTCGTCAGTTGTTTTAAAATCGTATTCAATTCTTTTAAAACGGAAGTCATGTGTTTTAAACCCAAGTTCAACAGTTTTAAATCACAGATCAGCTTTTTTAAAATGGAGCTCAACTGTTTTAAATCGCGGCTAAAAAGGTGTATTTCCATCCCGAGGTCCGCGGGGGCACCATCTCGAGTTCTCAGGGGGCACTATCCCGAGTTCTCAGGGGGCACTATCCCGAGTTCTCCGCAGGCACCATCCCAAGGTCGGAGAGGGCACCATCCCAAGGTCTCCGGCGGCACCATCGCGAGGTCTGGGGGCACCATCCCGAGGTCTCCGGGGGCACCGTTCCAAGTTTCCAGTGGCACTTTTCCGAAATCCGAGGTCTGAAGGAGCACTCTCCCCGGGTCTGAGGGGGCACCATCTCGAAGTCTCAAGGGCACCATCCCAAGGTCTCAGGGGCACCATCCCGAGGTCTCAGGGGCCGTTTGATCCGCGCCGTCCTGGGGGGGGGGCGTTTTCACGCCCCCCCCCCCTAGATTTTTCGCGAATATTTAAAAAAACGGCGACGCGTAGCGCCGCTGTTTTAGATACCTACACCCGTTCCGACATCTTTTTCGCACATGCTATGAAAATTTCAGATCCCGGTCATTCAAGGTCAGGTCACCATGTAACGCCAAGTGACCTTAACTAAGAAAAAGTTAGAAAGCTCGCTGTAGTTACACCGACTGAGCGATCACTTTGAAACTTTCAGTACTTGCCTAGGGTAACAGTATGTATAAAATGGATATCTCGGATTTTTTTATATCTGTGAGTTGTGACCTAAGGTCAGGTCAATTTTGCGACAGCTCCATATAAGCCAATGGGAGAAAATTGAAATGAGCCTCTTTTGGCCGAATGTCGTTCTACACACTCTCAAACATCGGTTCATATGTAAACATGACACTCTGAATCGGAAAATTGCACCTGTGCCCCCTTTGTGTGCCCCTGAGGTCATCTCAGGTCATGAAAGGTCTTCAGCAGTTTTTTTTACTATAACTTTTGATTTGACAGAGACGTGTTAGAGCAGTGAAAACACGGGGGCTAAACCGTTGATCTGAGGTCAAATCTGAGGTCAATCAGAGCGGTGCCCTCTGGGGGCTTAACCGTTGATCTGAGGTCAAATTTGAGGACATGTTGGCGAAAGAGCGTTAAAAGAGCTATCGAATGCGCTTTTCCACGGCGCTGTAGCTCTATTGGTTCCAGAGTTAGCCGTCGAATGTTTAAAATCGTTGAAATCGACAAAATTTGCCTTTGATGAGCTCTGGTGACCTGAACTTTGCCCTAACCTTAAAATGACCGAGTGTTTTCCCTTATTTTTGACGCTCTTTCGATTGCCGCTTACCGCGTGTCGCTCTACGTGGCCCAGGAGCCGAGTTAGACGGAGGGGCGTGAAACGCCACCCCCCCCCCCCCTCAGCACTCGGGATGAAATGGGCCTAACATTTCCATAGCAAACGTAAAAAAATGTTTAATAGGTGATGCAAAAATATCATCTCTTATATGAAATATTTGCGAAACCCTCAACATCATCCCCATTAGTGCCGAGCTCCCAACGACGACCATAAAAAACGTCCCCATCCCGTCAGCGTAGGTTTATCATAAGGATGCTAAGATTTAATTTCCAATCGGCAATCCGAAGCTGAAATGATGGAAAGCAAATTTACATTTTACATACGAAACAAGCTGACACAACTAAATATTTTCTCTCTCGCTCCCTCTCACTGATTTACCCATTACCTACCCTCTCTCTCTCATTTTACCCTTCCTGGTTTTCCTTTTCTGTCTCTCTTTTTACTCTTCCCGTCCTTATCCCTTCCCCCCAGTCTTTCTTCTCTCCTCTCTCTCTCTCTCTCTCCTCTCTCTCCTCTTCTCTCTCTCTCTTCTCTCTCTCTCTCTCTCTCTCTCTCTCTCTCTCTCTCTTTCTCTCTCTCTCTCTCTCCTCTCTCTCTCTCTTCTCTCTCTCTCTCTCTCTCTCTCTCTCTCTCTCCTCTCTCTCTCTCTCTCTCTCTCTCTCTCTCTCTCTCTTTCTCTCCCCTCTCTCCCTCTCTCCCATCTCTCTCCCTTTCCCTCTCTCCCTCACCCTCTCCCTCTCTCTTCCACTCTCTCTCCTCTTTCTCTCTTTCTCTCTCTCTCCCTCTCTCTCCCTCTCTCTCCATCTCCTTCTCTCTCCCTCTCTCTCTCCCTGTTTCTCTTCCACTCTCTCTCTCTCCTCTCTTTCTCTCGCTCTTCCTCTCTCTTCCTCTCTCTCTCCCTCTCTCCCCTCTCCCTTCTCCCTCTCTCTCTCTCTCTCTCTATCTCTCCATCTCTCTCTCTCTCCCGCTCTCTCCCTCTCCCTCTATCTCCCTCTTTCTCTTCCACTCTCTCTCTCTCTCTCTCTCTCTCTCTCCTCTCTCTCTCTCTCTCTCTCTTTCCTCACAATATTCTCGACTGCCACAGCGTTGTAGAACTTGTTTCCAGACAGGTCCAGGCGCTCCCCACTCCGCAAGCCCCAGCCCACACGGCTCAACCGCCCAAACACCCTCCGGCGGATGACCTCCGACTTCGGCGACCTGACCCCAGCCGACCGTACCGATCGCGTCCCTCTCCACGCCTCCGCCCCGCTTCCCCCACTACAACTGCGTAGTAATTGTAGCGTGTGCAAAGGTCACGTGACATTATTTACTTCTGCGGTTTGTTCGGCTGACAAGAGATGGCACTAGTGGTCTGTGGATCAGAGGCGGGGCTAGGTTCTACGACTTCTTGGGGCAACTTTAGGGCAGAAAAGACGTTTTTTGGCTCCTCATCCCAAAATGCTTCGAACATACAAAAACAAGTTAGATATTCGAAAATCAGAGGACCAAACCGATCGTTTGACGTATCTTGCTCGACTGAGAATTGATCGGTCTTCAAACTACTGAGCAAAAACGAGGTGATTAGTAGCAAGTGCTGGTGACTGTACTTAACAGTTCCTTAAAAATGTCCGCCTCCTTTTCAATGGTTTGCGCGAAGACACAATGCCAGAATCAACCAATCAATACCAGAATTTTAATTGCGCAGCGGGTCAGAGGTGCCCTCAATCCTCAATACACATAGCATAGCACATACTAAATGTAGGCATAGTCACCAGCACTTGCTACCAATCACCCGCGGACGGCGGGGGAGCAAGCTACCACCGCCCCTGCGAGACTAGCGCCGCCATGCGCCAAGGAGTGGAAACACCACGTGACTGAGGCCACGTGAGGGAAGGGTCACGTGATGGAGGGGCGGGGCATAGCAGCTTTTGCGCCCGACACCAACTGAAATGCCGCGCTGTGATTGGGCGCCTTAGCATAAATGAAACCCGGCCGTCAGAATCAGCTGTTCGCCTTATATGGAAAGTGAGCCTGTGCGTCTCACTGCTCTGTGTTGGTTTGAGAGCCACGGCACCATACGAATTGTGGGCCCCTTTGAACGGGTCACCGCCCGAGGCACTGAGGCGACAGCTGTGCCGAGCAAAGTCTAGCCTGGCTGGAGAGGTGGGCCAGGAAAATTGCGATCGAGCAGCCACTGGGACTTGGATTGGTATTTGGTATTATTATCTAACCACGACAAACGATGTCAGCAGCCTCTATTCGTGTCATAGACAGACAACGTGGGCAGTGCCCAATCAAAAGCTACTAAACGAATCAGTTAAGAACTTGGCGAGGTTACCAGACCTCATAAAAAGTGTTTACATTCGTTTTTGATTGGCAAATGTCATACAAGCCCGCTGTGATGGACCAAAAAAAGAAGCTGAACAGTGCATACAACTTCTTAAAAGCTCAACGGCTTAAAAATTTAAAATATAAATGCTAGAACTCAGCCTGCATGTGTAAACTCTGGTCCGGCGCAGGCAGGAAGATTATATTGCCACTTGCAATTCCGTTACTCTGTAATTTAAAAAAGAGTTCAGAGAGACTGTGAGAGCAGAAATTGAATGAAAGCCCGACGCCTCGTTGGGGGAGGGAGGGGGGGGGGGGGCGAAACGGACCATCTCTCTTTTTCAGTCGATATCTCCTAATCTGTAGCAGATTTCGCCACCTGTCTTTCGCCACCAGCCTAAAAATGATGCCCTTCCGGGCATCATTTTTACATCTTGTGACCACATTTTTCCAAAGTCTTTGAAAGCTTAGCCACAAAGGACGTCAGATTCATGTCATGTTCTGCCATTTTCGACCCAAAAAAGGCTTAGCGGGAAGAACTATCACGGCTAACGCTTTGAAGATAACGAAAAATGTTCAAGATAAAAAAGATGTAAAATAAACAGGGCTACAAAACTGCTAACTCGGATTAAACAAATTGACCATCAAAACTTAAAGTGATTTTTATATCAAACCCCGAAAATACCAGAACTATTGGTCTGCTATACCTACACATGCCAGACGTGATCTCGATAGCTCCATTTTTACCAAAGCTATGGTGAAAGAAAATAAATCACTCAACATTTATTACGTAAAATTTCCAAACTCAACTTTTAGCTGTTTTAGACCACACAGAGCAAAAATGACCACCTTTGGATTCCCCGTGATGAGCTGCAGCGAATATCTAGGTACCCATTTTATGCAAAATATCAACTTCGAAAATTAACCTTATTTCACCTGACCTTGACCTGACCTTCACCAGGGTGTAATCTAAGCCGCAGTGTTCTAAAATTGGATATTGGTTGGGTGTGCCGATGAAGAAAAAAATCTTAGGATGAAAAAAGAGAGTAAATAACTGCAGTATTTTTGCAAAATGGTGTAATGCCAATTTTTATGCTAACTGATAAACCAGGATTTCATGTCAGGATCTTGACAGGGTGTGGAACAAAAGGATGTGGGTGCATCAACTGTCAAGTGACAAGTGAACTGGCTGTTGGGAATACATGAAACTCTTTTCAGAGATGAAGTAAGTTGGTCATTCATATTTTAGAGATGAAAATATTTTCCCCATTAGGTGTGATTTGCCACCAAAAAGGCTGAAAAATGAAACACTGCTAAGCCGGCCCCAATGGTCGTCTAGCCCACACCATTGAATTTGAAATGCAAAATTGGCTATAAAACGTGTATCACACGACGCTAGTATAGTTGGATTTATATTGTAACCCTTAGTGGCCTGACCTCGGTGGCCTGATCTGGCATCAGTGACCTTTAGCAACATAAGCATTAGGCAACCAACGCTCGATGATTTTCGATTACACCTATCGATGATTTTCGATTACATGCCTTCTCTTTGATGTTATAACGCATTCCATATAGAAAAGGCCCAATTAAATCTGTGAAAAAAATCGACCTTTGACCTGACCTGTGACGTCATCGGTTGCACCTAGGTCAAGGAAAACTTGGTTACCAGGTAGTTCGCTGATGTGGCTATCGAAGGCTCTTTGAACTTTCAAAATCGGTCGGTTACTTTCCGAGATTTTAGGTGGAGGGGCGAAACGGCCACCATCCCCAAGGAGCGGTAAGGTCCGCCAATAGCCCAAAGGGGAGCGGGCTAAATATTTGTATTTTGAGAACACCTTTCACACCCCATGACATGGTCCTCTAGTAATAGATCGAGACGAGGAAAGTGTTTTCACGCCTCCTTATGCACGGCTCTAGTGTCATTGAGCTATCAATCGTCAGCGGTTTCCGGACAATGTAGGAAGGTTTTTGGTCATTTTAGGTCAGCGTCAGATCTTGGGTCAGATCATTTTGCACCCATCTCAAACCAATTAAAGATTTTATGAAAAAAAATTTAAGTACATGTGTTATTACAATTTGAAATGTTATTTTTCGTATCCGGAACGCAGTTTTCCAGGAACCAGCCATGCTGCTCATCAGCTGATCTGTAATGTTGATATGAGCACATCAGATGTGTTTTCATATGCCTTCTTATATGTTGGATCTAGAGCTTAGAATATGCTTTGAGCACGAAGCTAGCATGTGTATTTAAAATTGTTATAAACAATCGCTTATCATCTTTCTTGACATTAGATGACCTAGGATGTAAAATAGGGCCACCAATAATAGTTTATGATTGGATGTTCGAACTTTGCCAGCAAAACAATGTCTGGGAATGTCTGGTATTGCTTTGACGCGAACGATGTCCACCTGAATTTTCCCTAAGCCGCCTCGTGCGTTTCGCTGCGCCTCTTGGTTATCGAGTTATGGGCTTGAGGCGTTTAACGCCCCCTCCCCCCCCCCAAGCAAACGGTGGGTGCCGGTGGCGAAATACCCCAGCAACTGCCGGGTTAATTAATACAGGAGAATCCGCTTAATAAGTCCAACTTGGTGACACAGCGCTTTGGATTTATAAGCGGTAGCCTCATTAACCGGGGTCAGTTATGCTTCTAAGGAAAAATCCGTGAAAAGCTCAAGTGGGCACACTAAGCGGCTGGGTTTTTTATCCGAAGATTTCTTAAGCGCATTCTACTAGGTATATAATAATACACTGCCTTATAATGCACTATATTACCGCATCAGCCACAATTCATTATTCCTTGTTATTGCATGTCCTCCTGTTCTTTCTATCGGCGCTTGTGGAGACTGGGGTGGTGTTTCACCGGTGATAGCAGCACGCTGCTATTACACGTGTCAAATTGGGTTTCCATGGAGACGTCAACATTAACAAGCCCCATTGCTCCAACACTATCACAAGTGTGACGTCAGCAGAATAGCAGCGTGCTGCATCACCGGTGAAACACCACCCGGGCGGGTAGGGGCGGCGCGGCAGGCTCGTCGCACCATGGGACGGATGCCCCTAAGAATGCCCACTTAATCAAAAAAAATAAAGTTTTGTTTTCTGATTTCTAAAGGTGGTTTCCAGTGTAAAATTGACCAGCGGACCCAAATATGGCAACGATTTTAACTCTAGCAGTGCCCTTTTCGATCAATTTGACTTCAAACACAGGCTACGTCCCACCCGCTATGGACGCGAGTCGGACTGCTGAATCTGGTATGGTATTTTGAGATTGTATAAAGGCATGACGCTGGAATGGGAGTCAGAAAATATGCATACCATTATGATGCTTGGTTAGTGGGCTTGCAGACGGACCACTTTTGAATTGATTGTTTTGTACTTATGACAGCTTTTTGGTGCAATTAACACGTGACGTCAAAATATGGCCGCTAACATTATGAGACAAAGCTTAAGTTACCTCTACGAAAAAAAGTTCCATCGAGTTCCGTTAAAGGTAGTGTGCCACCTTTGAAAGATTTCCCATTTTATTTTTCCTAGGATAAGAAGCTTCTGTTTTTACCTAATATCGCAAAAAAAATCAAAAATGGGCCTGGAATAGTGCCTTTTTCGCCAAAAAGTTTATCGGTTTTTAGATATGTATAACAACTGTAGTGGGCTCACCTGCAAACAGGCGTCGGGCAACAATCGCGAATGCGGCGCACTTGTGACAATAAGCAAAGGTCATTATAGTGTTACGACCATACGACGTACGGGAATGAGTTATCAGCTGTCTAATCGTAGACAACACAAGCGACAACACAATGTCGAGCCTTAAACTGTAAGCCCGTATTGGTATTGTTTCTTTTATTTGGCTGTCGAACATTATTTATGGTTTGAAATATGATTTTATGTAAATAATTGATATGAAAAAGCCGTCTTATAAGTTATGACCCCATTTCACCACACGCAAGTGGCAGAAATGACAATGATCAGCTGACGCATTTTTCTTGGCCGAAGTCAGAGCGCGCGGCCCGACGCACCACGCGTATTTGGAAATTCCGACCTCGACGAGCATCAGAAGCCACCTAACAGGCGTGTTCGAAACCGCAGGAGATGATGATGAACGGGTTTATCGAAACTTGATTGGATGAGACTATCGGTAATAGCGATTTCAGTGTGTGCATTTATTGTTCATAGTGGTGTGAAATGTGGTTGGGGTACGACCGACAACCCGTCGGGGCGAATTTCGCACTGGGGTACTCAAAATTTGAAGAATTTAAGACGTTTCCATGAGTTTTGAAGGTATGGATAAGTTCTAAAAATCCGGTTCTCCTTATCTGGGCCATTAACTCCATACGGTCCAAGAAAGCTGGCACACTACCTTTAAGTTTCTGCCATCGTTAATGTCATTGGCATTTTGTTAAATTGTCCTGAGATTTTCAGCTGCGGATTGCTGCGGTTTTCGGAGATATGCCGCGTGAAGTCGTTAATTACCGGTCGGCCGGCTGAGTCGGTCAGACCAAGGTCAGACGCCGGGGCGGCCGGGGTTTCAAATGGTGGGGCGCCTCCGTCTTGTGCGTGGCTGTTCGGCACTACCGGGTGTCAGGTTATGGAGAGCAGGGACAGAACGACCCGATAAAACTCGAGACCGACCTTATATGACAGGAAGACGGTCCTGTCGGCATCGTTGCGTCTGAACGTACGGGAAGAGTGCGCGGTCGGGTTGCGTTTGGTGTCATGCTGCGAAGGGAGCTCTGAGCTAATTGAGTTGCAGGGAGGTGTGTTGTTGAGCCTGCTGAGAGTCGACATCTATAGCGATGAATCCGACTTGAGCGATTCTGACGCCTAAGACGCTGTAGACGCACGCTGTCAGGACAAGGCGCCTTGTAACGCATAGAAACAGCGGGTACCTGTGGACTCGATTTTGCCAACTGGTAGGTACTGTTGCTAATCACGCGTTCCCTGATAATTT
The DNA here is from genome assembly GCF_019059575.1 of Amphibalanus amphitrite. Classification (NCBI taxonomy): domain Eukaryota; kingdom Metazoa; phylum Arthropoda; class Thecostraca; order Balanomorpha; family Balanidae; genus Amphibalanus; species Amphibalanus amphitrite. The sequence continues at coordinate 1,233,574 of NW_024881563.1, forward strand.
GTAATTTGGCACGGTTGACTTGTGTTCGTTTTGCGTGCAAATGTGTGATAATCTGCTTTGATGTTCCTGAATAAACTTTGAAACCACAATCATATTGTTAATCGTTTTAGGCATCCCTGAATAAAAAAAAAACAACGTTAAAGTTGAAAAGATGTTATTTAGGTTGAATTCGTGATCAAACTGAGTCCAAGGCTATAGAACTCCAGGTAAGGACACCAGCCGTTTGACCTTGAACGCCGCCGGCCGGCCGATGACGTCATTGGAGGCAAGCCGGCTCGGCGGACGCATCGAGCGAGCGTATAACGGAGGAGCGTTGGAACGTTGCGGGAGCCGGGGAGAGATTTTAAAGCGTTTGCATACCACCATTGTTATGTTGATTGATCTAGACTGCATTCTTAAAAAGCTCGACGCATCTTAGGCCTGGATGGTGCGTACATTCGTAGAACGGTCCGACGTCCGTGATCGAAGCTGTCTACTTTATATATACCAAAAGACGCCAAGACCGGTGCAATAACGGCGACCCGATCCCGTCTCTGGCGATTCTAAGACTCGTTAAGACCCAGGCCGAGTCTGACCCGTCTACTTTTAGGGAAACGGGGTGGGTGAATTGACAACCGAATACCGATGGTTAGAATTGATCCCGTCGTCGAGCGATGGTTGATTGACAGACAAACAACACATGTTGTAGTGGGCGGATAAGCATCAGGGATAATGCCTGAACGTAGGCAAGCATAATTGGTCTGCCATATTGTTTAGGAATATAAAATCGTAACGGAGGTCCTTGAGGATATGATCTCTACCTACAGGTCGCCCAGAGGTACGGGTAGAGCAGTAGGATGTGGGGTAAGGTGTCTGTACGCCTCTTCATTGTAGGTACGACGTATACAGCGCCCAGTCCCGCCGAAGCTCGATAACGACCGTGACATATTCTTAACTGGCGGATCCAGGAAGCCTATATACCGTGCAGGAAGCGGTCTTGAACACATCGGGGGGCATATACCCTAAAAAAGGTTTCTGTGAATTAAAAAAACATCGGATTTTCATTCCTTGTGCACTACTGTGCAGTTCGATCAATAAACTTTTCCTCAGAAAGGTTGTGAAGTTTTCGTTTTATTCTCGTAAAACGATTTCGGACGCTGCCCCGGATGTGGGCCTGTGGGGGATAACATTTGTCCTCTTGGATCCGCCAGCGGGTTGCCCCACCCTGAACTTAACTAAAAACGTCTTAAAATCCCACCAGAGAGCCGAATCCGATAACTCATCTCTGTCTGCCCGTCTATTACTGCGCACCGTACGGCGCCCTGCCCCGTCGGAGCTCTGAACCGACCCACTGTAGGCGATCCATGCATTCTAGCGCTTCAGGGGCCCGAAAAAATGGTGTGAAATATGAATAAATACTGGCGTATTTTGTAGCAAAATATCCCAGCATCTGAAATGTGACACTCTTTTTTACACCAAACCACACACTTTAAAACCACAAACGTCCAAACACGAACTTGTTGGAGAAGCTGAGCTACGGTGCCGGGTCGTGATTTGACCCTAGTTACAATGAGGGCTGTAAATCAAGACAATTGACAAAAGATAATTATCTTGAAAACCGTAATTTCGTTTGAAGCCACATTCCTTGTAAGCAGCATGCATCACACAAATTTTGCTTTTGAAACGTATTTTTATTTGTAATAATTTTTCGCAGCACACCTTTTAACTGCATCAGATCAATACTGTTAACCATGTTTGGCAATGCCCATCTTTTACCATCCAGGAGATTCGGTAACAAAAATACCATTACATAGTAGCCTAGTGTGTGGTCTCAATATCCTGCAAAAATCGGCTGCCACTTTTTGCGATTCACGGAGTTATGGACGTTTTGCTCAACCCTTACCGTATAAGGTAGGGCTAGGGCCGAGGGGAGGGGCGTAATGCCGCCACCCAACCTAAGATTCTGTTCGCGACAACTCCTAACTCGCCAGCGATAGAAAGCTGAAACTTAGCATACCTGACCTTTGATTCAAGTCGAATCTGGTGACACCAACTACATTTTTAGGTCAGGTCAGTTCACGGACCAATGACGTCATAAGTGAACCTCTGCACGATCCTCAGATGTCGCAACTTCGCAAAGCCCTCAATGCCGGAGCAGCTTTCACATGGAGATGAAACTTACAGAACCTAGTATCCTCCAGAGAATTCACAGTTTGTATGCCTCGGATTTTCCATAAAGGTCACATGAGGTCAGGTCGATCACATGACCTCACCATTGTAAGTCAATGTTGTAAAATGAACACTGCTATTCTGGCGCCGGAAACGATATCAAACTACATAGTTTAAGCTTTACTTTTGCAAGGTCCAATGCTCTACTTTTGCATTGTTGAACTTGCGTGACGTCATTTATGACGTCACTATGGTCTGGTCATTATAGTTTTTGGTCCATAACTCCCCATCAAATTGAGCTAGCGATTCAGGCAAGCCACCAATGAACTCAGGCAGACCTGCCGAATCGAATGGTGTGCAATTTGACCTCCTTCGACCAATTTTGGTGACCTGGGGACTCTGACCTAAAAAACTTACAATCGGGTAGGTAGAAATGGCTTCCGTTCGGGGAGAGCAGCATGCCCTTGCCCACGTTGCACCGAAGTTCTAACTCATTTAGAGGCCAAACGGAAAGCGAAATTCCTACTCCTTCCTTGAACTCCGTTAGCGTACATTCATTTCGCAACTTTGAATCCCAACCACCAAAAATAAGCGTTACGTTGTAGGTAGACACGACACTAGCTAAAGCTATTTATTTGTAGAACATGTGATCGGAACGTTCAAGCAGCCACAATTATTCGCAAGTCGTCTCTTCTTTTTTGCTTTGCAATTGCATCTTAGCTTTGCTTACATGCAATTTCAGCGCTAAACCATTTCCATTTCACTGATAATTACCTACTTCCTAAAACACGATAATTTGCGATCCCCTGAAATGTGGTAGTCTGTTGGTACTATTTTCCCCCAAACAGACCAGTCTGAAAGCGCCTCTGCAACAATGTTTTCTTTGCAAAACCAGCTCACGTGGTTTGCGATAAAGTGGTGGTTCATCCGTAACTGACGCTAGTTGAGAAGTAAGTCATAACACAGACAACACTGTATATGTTTTTGCTAAGCCTCTTCTGTCCTGTATTAAGCCTATGGGGAAAAGTCATTGCTCGCTCTCTTGCACGTTGCAAAGAAAACCCGATTACTTCTGATGCAAATACTTATATCAGTTGAAGCGCAATGAAACTAGGCACAAAATGAGGGGTTTGAAGATGACTGGTTTTGAGTCTAACTTAAGATATAACTCATGAAGTGCTAGGATAGCGAAATCGCCTACAGTGCGACCGTGATATTTTTGGTTTTCCCCCATCCCAAGCTCCATTAGAAACGTTCTCTCTCCCCATCCAATTGCTCATGATGTCATTTCAAATTCAATACCTACCTCATCTCTGTCTGCCGCCCATTCATTGCACACCTTACGGCGCCCGGCCCCGCCAGAAGGATCCTAGCGCGCTGAGTGGTTGCCTTCAGCCGCGTCATCGCGAGGCCCCGCGAGGCCCGCAAATGACTACATTGCGTGAATAGCCGTGTCGCCCCCCTGACTGAGTCAGTATACTTGATACAATTTGACAGCAATCTATGCGAAAAGCATGTGAACTATGCATCATGCCTTGAAAGTGCGTTAATATTAACCTGACAATAAAATTAATGTCAAAATCGGACTCAGCGCATAAAATAAACCCCTTACGTACCAAAATAACTTTGTCTTACGCAATCCACGATTTAATAGACATTTTGGGGGCCATCCGTCCCATAGTGCGTCGGAGCCGCTGCCGCGTCAAACGCCGAGCCGCCAGCTGATTAGCCGGCTGAATGAACCGCCGCCCGGGGCGACCGGGTCAGCGGGCGCTGACCTCGCCCGTGCCAGACGGCCAGTCTGGAATTGGTCGCGGGCGTGGCGGACGGTGGTACTGAGTGCTCCAAAAGCTGTCGTCGTTCGTAACTTTAACTACGCCTACATTCATACGACTACTAGTGGCGTCTTGTCTCCTCAGAGATCGGATGCCGCAGTGAATAAAGTATAACAGAGGGCGAACGGACGTAGAGCTACCCAGGTAAGCCCGGCATCACATTGGCATCACCAATTTTATTTTTCTATACCCTTAAAGGGCTCATCAGGGTTTCAAAAATTTAAAGGTATCTGCTTGATTTTGCTATTGCTGGATTTTCCTAGTTGCACTGATTCTAATGATGTCAGTGGGGGAAACTGTGGTCAAATCTTCCATTTTTGGAAGCCTTTCATTTTTGGAAAGACCTTCCATAAAGGGGTATGCATTTTCCAAAAATGGAAGGCTTTCAAAATTGGAAGGCCTAATCTCAGTGTTCCCAACTGTGATTTCCATCCTTTGATTTAAGCTACGGCCTTTTTAAATGTGTTAGGTACATCAACAGTTGATTTTGCCATTTATGATCATTGATATAAGGAGAAGCAGCAGTGCTAGTAGTAGTGTTGGTAATACAGGCATGCTATGTCAATGTACATAGTGATATAATAGCATGGTGTCCTGGTGCACTGCTCTCTTTTTCTACTTCTAGAGGACACATAATAATTCAGAAGAGAAAAAAGCTGGTCAATAACCAACCAGGAGGAACACAGCTATAGTCTTGGCAAAGGATGGTTTAAAATAAACTTACTACCTACGTCTCGTATAAATTGAAGATCCTTGCTCCTTCGATAGAAAGTAGCACGAAAAACGGCGCACCAACGCCTAATTTAATTCGTCTCAGATTCCGGGAAAACATTGAAAAATGACGAGACCTCCACCCAAATGTTTGGCAAAAGCCCTAAAAATTTGAAATCAACCACGCAATATGCTAATAAATGCAGAAAACAGCAACAAATACATGTTTTACTCGTCACTACCCTCCCGGGACCTTCGCCCTCGCTCCCGACAATTCCGCACTATAAACAAAGCCGGCGATATGAAACTAGCATGGCCCATCACTAAAGTACTTTTAAGAATCGTTACTTTTCGTTTTTGATGCTTTTTGCTCACCAAATGTTTGATAAGGTCTTATACAGGGCTGCGGAGTCGATGGATTTTAGGGTGACTCCGACTCCGACTCCGGCTTCAAAAGTCGACTCCGACTCCGGGCGGTTCCATTAAAATATGTACATATCATTTTGGAGATATTTTTATCTTGACTGAAACGATCTCTTGTGTGTTCCAAGGCTTTGCGTTGCAAATATGCATTAAAAACATGCAGAATTAAAAAGCAGGTTACGGTGAATTCACCAACTTCTGCTTCTTTCGCTGAAAACGTTCGTCCAAAACAGCAAAATGACCTTTTTTCGACAAAATCTAATTTCGAACGCAGTATCGTCAATTAACACTCGCCCGTATATACCCTCGCCCCTACCTAACCTAACCCTCGCCCGGGGGGTCGAACGGACCCCCCCCCCCCCCCCTCGGTTTTTCGCGAATAACTCGCGTAAAAAGCAGCCGATCGCGACGAAACTTTCAGTACCCTCGCGTTAATGCGTTATTTAATTTTACACCTACCCTGATAATTTCATGACCCTGACCCAAATGACCTTGACCTGTGACCTACTTTTCGAGACCATGTTTGGCCGGAATCGCGATTCGGCGTATGTGTGCTCGCATTAGCCGCGCGTTTGCAGTCTTTTCGTGGGTTCAAGCGTTTAAACATGTGATATGATGTTGCCCCCATGCATAAGGGTGGGTGTCAAGGTCACCTGCAGATCAGGTCAGGTCATTGACCTTTGATGACCTCGGTTCACCTTTTCGAGTTTTATTTGTTTCTAGGCCAGTTTTTAAGAGCTGAATTCGAATTTAGCAACCATAGGAACATTTACGAAGTAGTTTTGGTGCCTTCATAACATGCTACGAAGCTGTCAGAGGCGGTTGACACCTACTACGAATACCCGGCAGGACCCCCACTGGTTGATCTGACCTGACCTGACCCGACTTGACCTAAATGCATGAAGACATCATCTCTGATCAAAACTAACATTATATTCGTGATCAGCACCCCGAAAAACCCCATAGCAGCCACGCTTTACGACGTTCTAACAGGTCCCGATTTTCCCGACTTTTGGGTCATTGACCTGGCCTGGAAGGTCAACTAATGACCCAGGACCTTAAACTTGGGTATCATCGGCCTCCTCTCGTCACGGGCAACACGCTGGTTTTTTGCGCGAAGCTCTAGCTCAATCAGGGGCGAAACGGCAAGGGGGTCCAACGGACCCCCCCCCCCCCCTATACGTTCGCGGCTGGAAAAAAAACACCAATAGGGTAAGGTGCCTAATTAGCGACCCTTTCCTATTTGCGACCTACAGAAAAGCTGGCAAGAGAACTCGGTGAAAGGTCTGCCATACTTTGTTTATTTAACTAAATTCTTTTCCGGTTGTCAGTGCTTGTGGTGGTACGTGTTAGGGTAGTTTAAATAAAAATGGTCACTTTCTTATCCAAAACGTGCGTATATGAGCCCTAGCTGATAAAAAACGATTCACCTTTTTTATTCTGAATCGACAATCCTTTTTCCATTGATTGCTGTTTTCCCGTAGTGAATCGCTGGACTGTGCACTGCATGGTGGTTAAAAAATAAAAAATGTGTCGCAACATATATTTCCTATTGGCGCCCGACATGGTCGCAAATAGCTCAAGAAGGGAAAGAAAGAGGAAAAGAGAGAAATGAAAATGAGGTGATGCTGAAGCTTGCAATGTGTGGCGGTTGATGCCAACTGTCGTCACCGACTGCAGGGGTGAGGGGTGCCAAATCCAGGGTGGGCCTCGAATATATCATACGAGGTAGCCCGCAAATTTTGGGTTTTCGCCTTTTTTTCGCCTTTGGTACGGCACGTGATCAGTTTTCACTTTCATAAAGGTGTTGGATAAACGCTCCTGTTCCAGTGATTGAGTGCTTTGCGTATAGGTTACCTTTTTGGGATCATATTTCAGCTTTTCAGGCGTCACATTTTTGTCATTTTTATTATGGGAAACCCCATAGACTTATTAGTGGACCTCCCCGGTCGCTAATCGGGAGGAGTTCCCTATTAGCGTTTTTTTTTTGCAATAGTTTGCCAAAATGCTCACTACAAATAATTTAGTGGATATTAGGGCAGAAAATGAATAGATTTTAATAGAAAAATGAACGATCTCTCCGAAAATCAAGCCAGTGATACAGTGGCACCCATAGAGCGTGAGCAATGACGGCTCAAATTAACCTTCGCCCCAGTGGGGGGGGGGGCATATGTTACCACCCTGTCGCTTTTTTTGTGTGTGTGGATAAAAAACCGCGGCGCGTAGCGCCGCGCCGCTTGAAGTAGCTTTTTGTAGGTACGGTTCTCCAGTAAAAGTCTTGTTGGTTTTGCTTTTTTGGAAATCTGGTCCTATATAATGTTCAAATGCAAAAGTATGAACCCGAATTATCTGTATGCACATTTACCACGAGACTGTAAAATTGCATCCTTGTATGTCAAATACTTTCCGAGATATTCACCAAAAACTTCATTTTCTGCCGTTTTGGGTATTCTGGCCGCAATCTGCCTGGGATCGCCTATGACATCATCAGTAGATACATCTAACGAGAGGAACGCGGAAACACAGAATCATGAATGAATCGAGCGCATAGTAAACGGTGTATGAAAGGGAGACTCGGCAGAGGCTATCCGGGTGGCCGGCGGGCGGGAAGTCTCGGCTCTAGGTTTTGGAGCTGTGCAGTCAGGAAGGGAGGGGAGGATAGCGCTAGCCCGACTGACTAGTATCTCGGCTGATTCGTGTGGGGTGGAAGGGAGCACAGAACGGGATGGTGGTTAGTGGTGGATGATGGGATGGTGGTTAGGTTAGTGCGTACTGCGTAGAACGTAGCTGAACATGCATTGTTACAAACAACATGCAGCATAATGTGCGGGATTATGCCAGAACTGATACAAAAAGGGAATTAATTATTTTTCGGGCGAGGGAGTGGATGGGTGCCGTGACACAGCATGACGAAGACGATGCTGCCGAAATCGGGATGCTTTTTTGCCCCCAGTCTTTTACCCCTAACATGGAGCGCTTGACCCGAACTTAGAGGTCCCCGACTGACCTTAGACCTTACAATCGCACCCGTCCGGTGCGCCACCTTTTCTTCAGGGGCGCTCTTCCTGGTTGCCTCTGTTCTTACCAATAACTAAAGCAAATCGAACGTATAATTAAAAGGCATACCTCAAATACAATTTTATTCACACCCACTCGTGTTCATACTTGTTTTGACCTATATCTTCCCGTATCATAATATATCACTTCAGTGCTTAACCCTCAGCGGACTTGTGGGTTTTCTGCATATACCCCGGCCGAGGGGGGGGGGGGGCGATTACGACCCCTCTCCGCCTTTTCGCCCCTAATTGAGCTAGCGCCTTGGGGATAAAACTGAGCGCGTGCATCGTATGAGATGAAGAGTTGAATGTCTCAGGTCAACCGATAAACTCTGAGGTCAGTATAAGTGTTCCAAGTCGCGGGATCGGTTTTTGGTAAACAACTTCACCATAGTGGATACAGAGCCAAGGAAATAGCATCATCGAGTTTTGCATGCTCAAGCGCGTCGAATAGTATACGCTTTGTTTTTGTTGAGGTCAATTTAAGGTGTTCACCTCAGGTCATGGTCATTGGTCAGGGCAGAGCCACTCAGGCCACGAAGCTGGCCCAAGGAGGTCATATCGCTTATTCGATTCGGTAGGTCCTCAAAAGTCCACTGGTGGCTTCCCGACTCGCTAGCTCAATTTGATCGGGACTTTTTTGGTGAAAACTCCTGTGACCTTAGTGACGTCATAAATAAAGTCGCCTATGATCAAGAATTCAAAAGTTAATGCTGGAGCTCGCAAAGATTGTATAATATCACGAATTAATGCGCTTGAGACAGCTTAAGATGGCTCCCGGCGCGAAAATAACAGTTTTCATATTGCCACATTGATTATTAATCGTGAGGTTGCGTGACCGACCTAACTTCAGGTGACTCTTAACCCTCGCCCTGGCAGGGCATTTTTCATAACACGGCCTGGTAGGGGGGGGGGGTCGATGCGACCCCCCCTCGCGATTGGCTCCTATGGCACCTAGAAACACTAAATTTGGTAGGTAGGTGGGCCCCCTGGAGTTCTCGCCCCTGTGCAAATTTGGTTGCTCTAGGTCAATATTTAGGGGGGTTTTGGGGGTATAAATGTAAAAATTTCGCTAAAAACAGGTCAAAAGTTTTTCGCTTATAACTTTTGATGTAATTAAGATAGAGCAAAACGAAAAGTACCAGTGAACTCAGCACGTCAAGGCGCGTCGAATGATATACTTTTTAGCTTGCTTAAGTGTACTTAAAGTTTTTCTTAATTTTTAAGTAAACTTTAATTAATCAATTAAGTTCAACATGGTTCAACTTAACCAAATTGCATCATATTGCATATCATTCGATTCGGCTGATCACCAGGAACACAATGAGACCATTTTTTAAGCTCTAGCATCATTATGTGCCAAGTTATTGGCAAAAACGTCATTTGACCTCAGTTGACCTCATTTGACCTGACCCATGGATAAGTACACCAAACAAAGAAGCACCAAGTGACCTGCTGGTAATTACTGTGGTTTCAAAGCACAAAAGTGATAGAACGAAGCTGATATCTCCAGTATTTTTCGAATTTAGCATTTTCCCATAGGCTTAACATTACGATGCAATGACCTCTAACTGACCTCAGGTCAGTGACCTCAAAAAACCCGAACTATATGTTATACAACTCGGTGAACTTAGCACATCCTGAAAGTTTGAAGGAAATCAGTGCGAAACTGTGAGTTGGACAGGTGCAAAAAGAAAATTGAAATTTGACCATGACCTTGTACCGATTTTTCTGACCTGGTGACCTGACCCAAGGTCAACCGGACCTGAAATTTTGAGGTCATATGTAAAAAGGTTGCCCCATAGGCTGTGCCAAATTTGGGGGCGCTACGCGCCGCCGTTTTTACGCTATTTTCGAAAAACTTTAGGGGGGTCGCATCGACCCCCCCCTGCCAGGGCGAGGGTTAAGAAAAATACGAGATAACTACATACAAGTTGTGAGGCCTCCAGGAGATAGTACTATGCAGATCATATAAGCTTCATTCCCCAGTGAAAGGTCCCCTGGTACGAAAGGTGGTGCGACGTTGCGACATTTTGGGACCTTACAGAGGTTCACTTTTGACGTCATTGGTCAACGGTCTGACCTTAACCTTCGCACTTGTAGGAGGGTGTCGAACAGACCCCCCCCCTCTCAGTTTTTCGAAAATAACTCGCGCAAAAAGCTGCTGTTCGCGACGAAACTTTCAGTACCCTCGAGTTAATCAATATTACGCCTTCCCTTAACATTTTTATGACCCTGACCCTTTGACTTGTGACCTGTTTTCTGAGACCATGTTTGGCCGGAATCGCGATTTAGCGTATTTCGTCTCACAATATGAGCGTGTTTATTGTCTTTTTTTGTGGCTTTAAGCGATCAAACATGTGAAAGGATGTTGATCCCATGGATTCTAGTGGGTGTTAAGGTCACGTGAAGGTCAGTCAGGTCACTGACCTTTGATGACCTTAGTTCACTGCTTCGAGTTCTACATGTTTCTAGGGTAGATTTTGGAGTTGATTTCGCATTTAGAAACCGTTTGAACATTTACGAAGTAGTTTTGGTTCCCTCGTAACATGTGACCTGACCTGACCTGACCCGACCTGGACTAAATGCACGAAAACATCATCTGTGATAAAAAATAGTTTGAAGTTCGTGATCAGCACCCCGCAAAGCCTTATAACAGCCTCACTGTAAAAAGCTCTAACAGGTCCCGATTTTCCCGACTTTTGAGTACATATTGACCTATCAACAAATGACCTAGGACCTTAAAATTGGGTATCAACGGCCTCCTCTCGTCACGGGCAACACGCTCTTTTTCCGCGAACCTCTAGCTCGATCAGGGGCCGAACGGCAAAGGGGTCCAACGGACCCCCTCCCCTTTACGCTAGACGCTGGCAAAACACCAATATAAGCGATGGTTAGCCCTCGCCGGCACAGGCCATTTTGCGTCCTTCGACGGCACAAGGGGGGGGGGTGTTGGTACGACCCCCCCCCCTCGCGTTTGGCCCCTGATAGAGCTAGAGCTTCGCGGAAAAACGAGCGTGTTGCCCGTCACGAGAGGAAGCCGATGATACCCAATTTTAAGGTCCTAGGTCATCGGGTGACCTTCCAGGTCAGGTCAATAACCCGAAAACCGGGAAAATCGGGACCTGTTAGAAAGCCGTAAAGTGTGACTGCTTTGTGGTTTTCCGGGGTGCTGATCACGAATATCGTGTCAGTTTTGATCAGAGATGATGTCTTTAAGCATTTAGACCAGGTCGGGTCAGGTCAGGTCAGGTCAACCGGTAGGAGTTGTGACGGGTATTCGTAATACGTGTCAACCGCCTCTGGCAGCTTCGTAACATGTTACGAAGGCACCAAAACTACTTCGTAAATGTTCAAATGGTTGCTAAATTCGAATTCAGCTCCAAAAACTAGCCTTTAAACATGTAAAACTCGAAAAAGTGAACCGACGTCACCCAAGGTCACCAAAGGTCAATGACCTGATCTGAGCTTCAGGTGACCTTGAAACCCACCCTAATGTATGGGAGCAACATCAAATCACATGTTTGAACGCTTGAAACCACGAAAAGCTTGCAAACGCGCGGCTAATGCGAGCCGACATACGCCGAATCGCGATTCCGGCCAAACATGGTCTCGGAAAAAAGGTTGGTCACAGGTCAAAGGTCATTGTTTGTGCATCTTTTCTGCACATGTTGTGAAAATTTCAGACCCAGGTCAGCTTAGGTCAGGTCACCAGGTCACGCCAAGTGACCTCACCTCAGAAAAAATAAGAGTGCTCGTCATAGCTACACCGATGGATCGATTGCCTTGAAACTTTAAGCGATTGATTAGAGCAACATTATCTATAAAATGTATATCTCGGAATTTTGATATCGGTGACCTAAGGTCAGGTCAATTTTGCGACCTCTCCATTGTCAATGGGAGAAAATTGAAAAGCGTCTGTTTTCCACGAACGCTATTCTAAACACTCAAACATCGAGATGTAGATAAAATGGACACACTGAACCGGAAAATGGCAACTGTGACCCCTCGTTATGTCCCCGAAGTCATCTCAGGTTACGAACAGAATCTGACAGTTTTTTCGCTAATAACTTCTGATAGAGGCGTGCTAGAGCGCTGAAAACGCCTTAGATGTGTTCGACTCGACGTTGCAGATCGACTGATATGCAACATGACCTTTTCCGGTCAGGTCATGACATTGCCCTGAGGTCAAATTTTCAAGTTGACCTTTCAAGGTCAAATCATAGTTCATTCGACGCGTCTCGACGAGAGGAACACTATGGTGGCAAAAGTAATGTCGTGGCTCTTTTGAGTCAAAAGTTATTGCCGAAAAACGTTTTTCGTAAAAACGGCTATTTTTGGAGTTTTTGCCCTCTGGAGGCTAAACAGTTGACCTGAGGTCAAATCTGAGAACATTATTCAGAAAGGTCTGTAAAAGGGCTATCGAATGCGCTTTTCCGCGGCGCTGTAGCTCTATCGGTTCCCGAGGTAGCCGTTGGCAGTTTCCAAAATGGTGGACATTTGACCTTTGGTGACCTCTGGTGACCTGCCCTTTGACCTGACCCAAAAAAATGACCGAAGTGTTTTCGTCCTTATTTTGGACGTTCTTTCGATTGCCGCTTACCGCGTGTCGCTACGTGGCCCAGGAGCCGAGTTAGAAGGGGGGGGGGTGTTCAGACACCCCAACCCCCGGCCCGGCGCGGAATCTCAGAGCACCGGCCCGGCGCGGGTTAAAGGTAGTGTGCCAGCTTTCCTGGACCGTATGGAGTTAATGGCCCAGATAAGGAGAACCGGATTTTTAGAACTTATCCATACCTTCAAAACTCATGGAAACGTCTTAAATTCTTCAAATTTTGAGTACCCAGTGCGAAATTCGCCCCGACGGGTTGTCGGTCGTACCCCAACCACATTTCACACCACTATGAACAATAAATGCACACACTGAAATCGCTATTACCGATATGCTCATCCAATCAAGTTTCGATAAACCCGTTCATCATCATTTATTTATTTATTTATTTATTTCACATCATCAGGTATTTCCACACAAAATGGGCTATTCCAATACCCTCGTCATACAATGTAACATCGCACGGTATAAAAAAAAATATAAAAACACACACACACACATCTTTATCAGAACAAAATCGCGGACACTTAAAATAAACTAACTAGTCACGAAAAAAAAATCACGATGCATCAGCCAACATTTTGCGAATGTGGCGCTTAAAAGAAGTCATGCTAAGGTGGTTCACATGATGATCTATGGCGAATGTGTTATACAATTTGGATGCACGATAGATGAATGTACGTTTTCCATGGTTGTTGCGGGGGCGAGTGGTTGAAATATGATCCGACTGCCGTGTTCTTCGAGAGATTGATTCATGATTAAACAACAGTGCTTCACGCAATCCTATTGGTACGTCCAGCGATAAAATTTTATGAATCATGCATATGTCAAAATAGTCAACTAACTTTGGAACAGTGAGCCAACCTAAGTCTGAAATGACATCCGAAACATGGTCGTATTTCCGTCGACCGGAAATAACTCGTGCTGCGAAGTTGACTATTTTTTGTAGTTCGGTCAGTACATTTTTGCCGCAGCTACCATACACCTGCGCACAGTATCGAATGTGAGAAAGTACAAGAGAATCGACGATACGAGGTAGAACAGAAGCCGGTAGAGTATGTTTAACGTGCGAGATTCCAATGAGAATGCCAAAACATTTGTTAACAACATGTTGCACGTGGCGCTCCCATGACAGGTTTGGGTCCATTATCACACCTAAGTTCCTCACGCTCTCGGTAGACATCACCACTTCACCCATGAATGACACTTTTGGAACTTCATCTAACTGGACTAATTGCCGTCTGTCACCGAAAACCATCAGTTCCGTTTTACTAGGATTAACCATCATACCGTTTTGCATAAACCAGTTACTCAAGATACCTAAAACGTCTTCCATAGCACACTGCATATCCCGAATTTTGTGTCTCGACCCGGTCAGTGCTAGCTGAGTATCATCCGCATACCTGATTAAAGTTACTCGGAAACCGTTCACAGAGGACGGAATGTGACATGCGATGTCATTGCTTAGAATATTAAACAATAAACTTCCTAACGTTGAGCCCTGGAAGCATCCCACCGATATCGGTAAGGGTTCTGATAATTCGTCGCCGATCCTTACCCTCTGAGTATGTCCCTCGAGGTAGCTCTTGAACCACCCTGTCCTAATCTGTAAGAGACTCAATTCTTCAAGAATAGTACTATGATCGACCACATCAAAACACCGACTTAAATCTAAAAGAGCTAGCAATGAAATTTCCGAATTGTCCATACTCCATACCTTTCAAAATTTCGTCAGTCATTGATACGAGTGCCGTTGCCGTGGAATGATTCGCCATAAAGCCATGCTGATCGATGGTGAATAAATGTTGCTGAGTCAGATAACGTAGTCACCTGGGTGTGAACTACTTTTTCAATGATCTTACAAATGACACTCACAATGGTTATGGGTCTAAAATTCGCCGCTTCCGAGGGGTCATTTCTTTTGTGCAAGGGTAGCACCTCTGCCTTCTTCCATCCATCTGGTAGAGTTTCCGTCACTATGCTTGTATTCACTATGCGCAACAAATATCTGCCTACTACTCCAAAACTTAACTTCAAAATTTTGAGTGGCACATCTCCTTCAATGCTGGAATTTTTGTTTGGCATACTGAATATATCATCTCCTGCGGTTTCGAACACGCCTGTTAGGTGGTGCGGTAGACCGCGCCCAAAGCCAGGGCCCCGGTAACGTGAGGTAGCCGAGTCGGGGCAGCGTGCGCTGACCCAAGCTGGGGCCGCGCGTCCTCCCGGTGTCATGTGATAGCCCGGGGCTGCCCGCGGGGATGCGGTAGACCGCGCCCAAAGCTGCGGCCCCGGCTTGGGTCAGCGCACGCTGCCCCGACTCGGCTACCTCACGTTACCGGGGCCCTGGCTTTGGGCGCGGCTTCTGCTCATACTTTGTGGTGCGGTGGTGGTGCGTCGGGCCGCGCGCTCTGACTTCGGCCAAGAAAAATGCGTCAGCTGATCATTGTCATTTCTGCCACTTGTGTGTGGTGAAATGGGGTCATAACTTAAGAGACGGCTTTTTCATATCAATTATTTTACATAAAATCATATTTCAAACCATAAATAATGTTCGACAGCCAAATAAAAGAAACAATGCCAATACAGGCTTACAGTTGGCTCGACATTGTGTTGTCTACGATTAGACAGCTGATAACTCATTCCCGTACGTCGTAACTCTATAATGACCTTTGCTTATTGTCACATGTGCGCCGCATTCGCGATTGTTGCCGACGCCTGTTTACAGGTGAGCCCACTACAATTGTTATACATATCGAAAAACCGATAAACTTTTAGGCGAAAAAGGCACTATTCCAGGCCCATTTTTGACTTTTTTTGCGATATTAGGTAAAAACAGAAGCTTCTTATCCTAGGAAAAATAAAATGGGAAATCTTTCAAAGGTGGCACACTACCTTTAAGGGTAGGTGTAAAATTGATCAATGCGAGGGTACTGAAAGTTTCGTCGCGATCGGCCGCTTTTTACTTGAGTTATTTGCGAAAAACCTTAGGGGGTTGCATCAACCCCCCCCCCCCCTGTGCCGGCGAGGCTTAAAATACAGCTGCTGTAATAAAAATTCGGCTGGAATCAAAGGTCAGGTTTCCAAAATTTCAGCTCTCGCGGCTATCAGCAAATAGACACATGTAGAGGCGGCATCCGCCTCCCCCCCCCTCTTCTCCTCTCGGCCACTACCAGCGAGGTTTTAAAGGGACCCTCCCACCTTCAAAAAAGTTAATGAATTGGCATGAAAGTGATGTCACTCGGTTCAGAAAGAGCAAAAACGAATATCTACCAAATTTCATCGAAAAATATTCACCGGTTTTCAAGATATTAGACTTTTACTTTTGTTTACTTTTTGGGATCTCCGCTGTTCCTAGCGACTTTATTTAAAAGTGCGGCATTTGTTGCGCGCAAAGCAGCATATACCACCGCGTGCTACAAAACGTTTTAGTCAAACATTTAACGGACGTTCGAAAGCCTGATGACGTCATCAGATTCCCGTAATGGTTAAGAGATAGGGACCACGCTGGTCCCACCCTGCAGGTAAAGGGAAGAAATTTTTTGAACACCATAAAGCTGCGGGGGTTGCGACCAGGATAAATTGTGGTTTCTGAGCCTGGCCGCAAACTTGGCTATCTCAACTCAAAACTAATGTTAAGGTGGGAGGGTCCCTTTAAACGTATCATACACATTGCAAAGCGTCATATCAGATGACGCACCCGAGCAGCCATATGCAGTGAACAAAAGCTTATTACCCACGCTAGTCCATCGGCACCATAGCACATGGTCGAGACTGTCATCAGCCACGGACGCGCACTCGACCAACCCTCTGAGCCCGTTGACTGCGGGTGACCTTGACATGTCAAGCCTGATCGGCCGCCGGCCGCCGTCGTGCGGTCGTTACACGCGGAGGGGAGGGAGACACAATGCTCTACGTTATGGCTGACCTCTGACCTTTCCCCGTGCCCTGGTCACTGACCCCGCTCCATGTCGCTGGGCGGTGGCATGGTGGTGGAAACCGGTTCTAGCCTCTACACATGCCACCATTCTAACGCTCCCCTCCCCACGCTACTACGCGGCGTGGAGTACAGTAGGTCTACTAAAAAAGTCCCCCGCTCCAGAGGCGGCCGGCCGAACCCCGGGATTCCAGCCCCGACTGTATTGCGCAGGCCGCGGCAGTGACACGGGTCAGGTCGCGGCGCCCGGCGAAAGGGTCAGTTGGCGGCGGCCGGCCGTGGAGTGAGGACGCCGCGTGTGGGGCGCAGCGATGCCGCAGTGCAGAGGAGGGGAAGATAGTGACTGCACGATGCCGGAAATGATGCCTTTGTGATCTAAATTAAACACCTGCACTGCAGTGCATATCCTCCCTTGCCCCATTCCTATTATGTATATCATAATCCTTCAATAATCCGTAATGACCATTCAACGCAAGCAAGCAAACAAAACAACCCGTTTAGCGGCGACATCATCTCGGATAAAAAAGCGACAGTGATGAATAGAATTGACTTAGCGCGAGGGCAAATCGAGGGGTATATATGTATCATAATTTATGCCGAGTATTTTATTCCCATCTAGCAAATTAGGATTGGGGATCTTGTCCAACAAGTCAGCGGCCGTTCTAGACACAGATAAATACTTTGTTTTCGGTCGCATCATTATCTGCAATAATTCGAAGCGAGGTTTAACCCTCGCCGGCCGAGAAAAAGGGGTGGATGCCGCCACCATGTATTTTTTTTTGTGGGAGCTCCAAGCACACTAATGATAGAAGGCTGACATTTCATATGCCTTATGTTTGATTCAAGCCGGATCATTTGAAATCAACCACGTTTTCATGTCAGGTCACTTAACTATGTCGTCTTAACCCTCGCCGGCACAGGCCATTTTGCGTCCTTCGACGGCACAAGGGGGGGGGGGGGTTGGTACGACCCCCCCCCCCTCGCGTTTGGCCCCTGATCGAGCTAGAGCTTCGCGGAAAAAACGAGCGTGCTGCCCGTCACGAGAGGAAGCCGATGACACCCAATTTTAAGGTCCTAGGTCATCGGGTGACCTTCCAGGTCAGGTCAATGACCCGAAAACCGGGAAAATTGGGACCTGCTAGAAAGTCGTAAAGTGTGGCTGCTATGTGGTTTTCCGGGGTGCTGATCACGAATATCGTGTTAGTTTTGATCAGAGATAATGTTTTTAAGCATTTAGACCAGGTCGGGTCAGGTCAGGTCAGGTCAACCGGTAGGGGTTGTGACGGGTATTCGTAATATGTGTCAACCGCCTCTGACAGCTTCGTAACATGTTACGAAGGCACTAAAACTACTTCGTAAATGTTCAAATGGTTGCTAAATTCGAATTCAGCTCCAAAAACTAGCCTAAAAACATGTAAAACTCGAAAAAGTGAACCGAGGTCACCCGAGGTCACCAAAGGTCAATGACCTGACCTGACCTTCAGGTGACCTTGACACCCACCCTAATGTATGGGAGCAACATCAAATCATATGTTTGAACGTTTGAAACCACGAAAAGCTTGCAAACGCGCGGCTAATGCGAGCCGACATACGCCGAATCGCGATTTCGGCCAAACATGGTCACGGAAAAGAGGTCACAGGTCAAAGGTCATTGGGGTCAGGATCATGAAATTTTCAGGGAACGTGTAAAATTGATCAATGCGAGGGTACTGAAAGTTTCGTCGCGATGGGCCGCTTTTTACGCGAGTTATTCGCGAAAAACCTTATGGGGGGCGGGGTTGCATCAACCCCTCCCCCCTCCCTGTGCCGGCGAGGGTTAAGTAAACCTCTGCAGACTGCACGGTCGTCGGTTGTAAAATGATGCAAATCCGTAATGATGACCTAAAACTATACCTCAAGCACATGAACTCGTGACTTCATACATTCTTGGCAAGGTTTAACCCTCGACGGCCGAGGGGGGGGGGCGGGTGCCACCCCCCATAGGGTTTTTGTCGCGATAGCTCCGAACACGGTGGCGATAGAGAGCTGAAACTTGGCATACCTGATCTTTATTTCAAGCCGGATCTTTTGACACCAACCGCATTTTTTAATCAGGTCAGGTCACTGACCTATGACGTCATAAGTGAACCTCTGCACGGTCTTCAGATGTCGCAACTTCGCAACGCCCTCACTGCCAGAGGAGATGTCACAAGGAAATGAAGCTTGCAGGATCTAGTATCCATTATGAGGCTCACAGCTTGTATATCTCGGATTTTTCCTAAAGGTTATATGAGGTCAGGTCATTTTCGTGACCTCACCATTATAAGTCAATGGGGAAAAATGAAAACTACTATTCTGGCACCGGGAACGATCTCCAACTATCTCAAGCACACAGAATCGTGATTTGATGCACTCCTTGCAAGGTTAGATGCGTCACTTTTGCAATGTTAACCTTGTGTGACGTCATTTATGACGTCATCAAGGTCATATTAGTTTTTCGTCAATAACTCTTGATCAAATTGAGCTAGCGAGTCGGGAAAGCCACCAGTGGACTCAGGAAGACCTGCCGAATCGAATGATATGCGACATGACCTCTTTCAACCAACTTCGTTACCTGGGGGTGCTGACCTGACCTTGACCTGAGGTCAACACCCCAAGTTGACCTGACCCGAACAAAAAGTATATCATTCGACGCGCCTGAGCAAGGCGAACACGATGCTGCCAAAATCGGCGCTCTGCGGCCGTTTTTGCGAAGCTATTCACCAAAAACTGAACCGTACCTTGGGGCACTTGACCTGACCTCAGAGGTCACTGGTTGACCTAGGACCTTAAAATCGGGTATCAATCTCTGCGTCTCGTAACGGCGCACACGCTCGTTTTTTCCGCGACGCGCTAGCTCCACTAGGGGCGAAACGGCGAGGGGTCGTACCCGCCCCCCCCCCCTCGGCCGGCGCGTATGTAGAAAACCAATAGGTCCAGCGAGGGTTAATGCTTCACTTTTGCATTGCTCACCTTGCGTGACGGAGTGCTCGTCAATAGGAGTGCTTCGTCAATAACTCCCGAGCAAAATGAGCTAGCCAGTCGGGACAGCCATCAATGAACTCTGCAAGACTTGCCGAATCAAATGTTATGCAATATGTCCTCCTTTCAACAGCTTCGTGACCTGTGTTGCCCTAACATGACATTGCCCTAAACATCCTAAATTGCTTCACCTAAGCAAAAAAGCATATAAATCGACGCGTCTGAGAACAGACAACACGATTGTATCGAAATGACGATAATGCAAACATTTTTTGCGAAGTTTTTCACCAAAAACCGATCCAATGCCGTGGGGCCCTTGACCTGCCCTAAGAGGTCACCGATATTTGAAAATGGGGTAACAGTCGCTGCGTCATGTAACGACGCAAGCGCTCGTTTTTTTTTCCGCGAGGCTCTAGCAGTTAGCTCAATTATAGGAGCTAAACATGGGGTTGGGGAATCGCTCCCTTCTCACTCACTATTTGGCCGTGATAGTGTTCGCAATTATTGTTAAAATCTGACATTTTAAGATTTCAAATGACCCATTTGTTTCCGCCCAAGTCTTTCAATTGACGGTCATAACACCAGGTCACGTCAAGTGACCTTACCTCAAGGAAAGTTCCTGTGCTCATCATATCTAAATGCATCGACTAACCGATCACTTTATTTCACACGATTTCAATGGGCAACAGTATATGTATTTGAAACGTTTACTTTGCAAGTTTGACATTGCTGACAGAAAGGTCGGGTCAATTTTGAGATCGCTAAAGTCAATGGGAGAAAGTCGAACTGCGCTTTTTTTTTTTTTTTGACGGAACGCATAAGAAATACTCTGAAGTCTGAAAACATGTGATGCCTGATGAGATACAATACTGAATGAGAAAATTGTATGTTTTGTTGGGAGCCATCTTTTTCGGTCTGAGAAGGCCCTTGCAGAGCTATGACATAACTATGTTCTGGTGTAGTAATTTGGTTGTGCGAGCCAGCGACAGTGATCTGTGGAAGCGTGACTGTTCTCGTGGGACGATTGCCCTGTCGAGGCGTTCCAGTCGTCTCCCCAACGGTCACCCGAAGAGGATTATGTGTCCTGGAATGGAACCGACATCAACTACAGGTTGGCTGGTGGGGTGACCTCCAGTCCAGAGGGGTAAGCATGAAGGCTAGGGGCGATGCGGATTGGTTTTTCCTGAGGATAGCGAGGACGGAAGCAATCTAGCACCCTTGACCCTTCCTTATACTGAATGTATCTCAGTCTTACCGCCGGAGTGTTGCGGTACAGGCGCCGCGGGCGCGTCATATTTCGTCGCTGCATGGCGCATGGAGTGGTGCGTGTCCATGTGCCTGTTTTCACTGTATCTTCCTTGTTTTGTGTTGATTTTGCATTCTTGCCCGAATGCGTAGTGTTACAGTTTCTCTTCTTTCATTCCAGCATTGAATGAGATCGAAGATTGATCATTTGTCTAAATGCTCCTGCTCAGTTGAGCGGCTGATTGACACACCTCCCAGATACCCGGACGAAGTATGTTTCTTATTTCTTTGTCCCATGATATATCTGTTATGATTGGTTTATCTGTGTCATTGCATTCATTGATTGGTTTACATTCATTGATTGATTTTAGTTTACGTGTCAAAACCAATAAGTTATCTAGTCATTTATGTTTGTGTTAAAAGCTATTCATGACATATGAGTCAGGCATCATGGTCGTGCAGTTGGTAGTGTGCCTGTTGACGTGTTTGGTGGGTTCACCTGCTCGTTATAATTGGGTTTTGCCTTGCTGACCATTTTGCCCTTGTGTGTGCGTGTTGTAGTTTCTCTCTTTTAATTAACACTTGACCCACGACATGGCTGACAACCGGAAAGAGACACAAGGTACTCTTCAGTCCAGCTCAGGAAGGAACATTCGTCAGACAGAAGCAGGACGTGAATACCAGATGCAGCTGAAGGTCAAAGCGTACAAGCGTGAGCTGCAAGATCTGAGACGACTTACGTCTCAAGTCGTCCAACAGAATGACTCTGGCGTTTCAGTTCTTCCTGGTGTGGATGAAGAAAAGGCACAAAGCTGGATTCACGCTTTTATCTCCTTTGCCCAGATTGAGAGTGAACTTCAACAGCTCCTCTCCGGTGCAGAGTTAGAGCAGCATGTGGAGGCGCATAGGAAGGTAATGGAGGACATCACTCCAACAAGAATGGCCATTGATCAGCACATCAAGAGCATCCAGCCGCAGAAACGTACCAAGAGTGCTTCAATTGCAAGCTCCAAATCTCTTCAGTCGGGACTCCAGCTCCTGCATATTGAAGATGAACGGAGGAAGGCTGAAGCTGCAGCGAAGATGGCAATGTTACAGGCCAGGCGAGACCTTCAGCGACAGAAGCAGGAGCTTCAGTGGAGAGAAGAGGATGTGGAATTACAAACAGAACTTGAGATTCAGCGACGGCAAACTGAAGTACTGAACAAGTTCAAGCTGGAGCTAGAAGGTGAAGTTGAAGCTGGTGTGGGGGGAGGAGCAGCATGACACCGAGGAGCAGCCGGAGAGGATTACAGCAATCACTCGTGCTGCTCTAGGCGAAGAACCCGCTGGCGCAGAAGCAGGTGGTTTGGCTTCTGGGGGTGCGCCTGCTGAACCTTCCATCCTGCGATCAGCAAGAAGTCAAGAAGGGCGTGCCTCAGCCAGCCATTTCTCAACCCAGCCTTCCTGAACCTGTAGCTGATTCTGGCGTGGTGCGCCCGACTCATCCCGGCGCCACGACGTCCTCGTCAAATGAACTTCTGTCAGGATTGGCGAACCTGTTGTCCGAGCAGGGAAAGAGGAACACTCTTCCCGCCTTGGAGCCCGATGTGTTTCGAGGTGATGTCGAAGGCTTTCACTTGTGGATCAAGTCATTCGAGAGCTATATAGAGACTCGCACGTCAGCACCAACAGAGAGGCTGCATTTTCTCTCTCGCTACACCAGCGGAGAAGCGAGGAGCCTCATTCAGGGCTATTTGCACTTGAACTCGGAAAATGTGTATCATGAAGCAAAGACGAAGCTGCAGGAACGCTATGGAAATGCCTTTGTTACGGCTCAGACCTACAAGAGACGGCTCCGCGGGTGGCCTAAAATCCTTCCAGGAGATGGAAAGGGCCTGCAAAGGTTTGCAGACTACTTGGAGAGCTGTGAGGTGGCCTCAAGAACCATTCCTGGATTGGAAGCTCTCAGTGATCCAGAGGAAAACATCCGCATGCTTCAGCTGCTACCAAGACATGTTGTAAACCGCTGGGAGCGAGTAGTGGATGAACAGTTGTATGAACCAGCCCGTGGATCCCATGGTGTGTATCCACCTCTCAGCGAGTTTGTACGCTTCTTGAAGAGGGAGGCTCGTGTTGCAAGTGGTCCTATCAACACGCGTCTTGCAGAAGAAGGATCCCAGATCTCCCCAAGGAAGACACAGCCGAAGACGAAGGCAAGGACATTTTTGGCCACTGCTGACTCACCCGCTGGTGGTGGCAGAAACTCAGGGCAGCAGTGTAAGGTGTGTGGAGCCGAACATGCATTGGAGAAGTGCCACAAGTTTCTCCAGATGGATATTCGTGAAAGACACGACGCTGTCTACAAAAACAACCTGTGTAGAGGTTGTCTGAAACCCGGCCACGTGTGGAGAACATGCAGATCGAAGAAGCAGTGCAGCAAAAAGTGGGAGGTCGCATCCAACCGTTCTTCATGATGACGCACTCATGTCTGGAGCCGCCAAGTCTCTGACAGAAAAAAAGACAAACACTGTTCTGAAAAGTGAGTCGACTCAGACAAGTGCCACGTCTTTGCAGATCGGAACAACAGAAGAACCGGGTTGCGTGCATTCCAGGATTGTCCCGGTCCGTGTTCATCAAGCCGGTCGTCCTGAGCATGAGACGCTGACTTACGCTCTCCTCGACCTTCAGTCGGACGCCTGCTTTATCAGGGAATCAGTGCGTCAGAAAATTCACGCCGAAGGAGAACCCTCGTCTCTGCAACTGAGCACAATGACAGGCAAGTCCATTGTGAAGACACACGCCGTTCAGGACTTGATTGTTCAACCAGTGGAGGGAGATGATGAAGTGCCTCTGCCAACTTCTTACACGCGCTCTGACATCCCAGCAGATCGAGGACTCATTCCCAGGAAAGACACGGTCCAGCGATGGGCTCATCTGAGAGAAGTGGGGCAGCGGCTGCCGCAGTATCTCGAAGAAGCAGAGATAGGGATACTGATCGGCCTGAACTGTGCCAAGGCGGTCAAACCTCTGCAGATCGTCTCAGGAGGTGATCAGGAACCATGGGCCATGAGGACGATCCTGGGATGGAGCGTCGTTGGCATGCTCAGCGACGGGACAACAAGCCACGAGTAAGACCAGACATCGTGTCACTTTACGTTTCGCGTGAGTGCTAAAGAAGTCAGTCCCTCCAAGCTACTGCATCTCTTCGAGACCGACTTCAATGACACACATGAGGAGCGCAAGCTCTCCCAGGAGGACTGCAAGTTCATGGACATCGTGAAGAGGGGAATACACCAGCGAGACGACCTTCATATGGAACTACCACTTCCTCTGAAGGATTCGTCGTTCTCGTTCCCCGACAACAAAGAAATGGCCGTGAAGAGACTGCAGGGTCTAAAGCGAAGATTGGCGAGAGACCCGAAGTTTCGTGAAGAATACGAAACATTCATGAACGAGATGCTGATCAAGGGTTACGCCGAGGCGATACCCGCTGACGACAAGCCTGAAGCAGGTCACGTGTGGTACGTACCGCACCACGGGGTTTACCACCCAAAGAAGAACAAAATCCGAGTTGTGTTTGACTGCAGCGCTGAACACAGGGGAGCGTCCTTGAACTCACAGCTTCTGCAAGGACCGGACATGGGAAACAACCTGGTGGGTGTGCTCATCCGCTTTAGGAAGGAACTCATCGGTCTGAGTTGCGATGTGGAAGGCATGTTCAACCAGGTAGTGGTCAATGAAGAAGACAGGAACCTTCTCCGTTTCCTGTGGTGGACACAAGGAGACATCACAGCCGAACCAGACGAGTACAGGATGACCACTCACCTGTTCGGAGCTACGTCATCGCCGGCGTGCGCAATGGTAGCACTGCAGGAGACAGCAAACAGGTATGAGGATTCGTCCAATGAGAAGGCAGCGAACTTCTTCCGCCTGTGACTTTTATGTCGATGACGGCCTCACCTCGACAACAGATAAGGATTCTGCAGTGAAACTGGCGAAGGCTACGATCGACCTGTGTGGAAAAGGAGGTTTTAACCTTCACAAGTTTGCATCTAATGAGCCAGCAGTGCTGAAAGAACTCCCCGTGAAGTGTCTTGCGGAGAACTTACAGGAAGTAGAAGTCTTCTCGGAGCGACCAGTGCTTGAACATGCATTGGGCATCAAATGGGACCTGAACGCCGACTCTCTGGGCTTCTCTTCGGATCTGCCTGATCGACCATGTACGAGGAGAGGGATTCTATCCACGGTGAGCTCCCTCTACGATCCGTTGGGCCTAGTGTCACCGTTTACGCTCGAAGGCAAGAAGATCATCAAACAGCTCTGTGTTGATGGCTGCGACTGGGATGATCCGGTTCCTGACGAAGTCGCTCTGAAATGGGAACACTGGAAGTCATGCCTACCACTGCTCTCCAAGGTGAGCTTTCCCAGATACTACGCAGCGGAGCTTGGTCAGAAGTGTGTGAAGTTGTATGAGCTACATCACTTCTGTGACACTAGTCTAAGTGGGTACGGCTACTGCAGCTACCTGAGGACCATCGCAGAAGACGGGGAGATAGCGTCATCCCTCGTGATGAGCAAGGCGAAGGTTACCCCGAAGCGCCCAATGACGGTCCCACGACTAGAACTTACTGCAGCCGCTGCTATGGTGAAGAGCAGTCGCTTTCTGAGGACAGAACTCTACTTACCTGACGTGAGGGAAGTCTTTTGGACAGATAGCAAGGTAGTCCTTGGATATATTTACAATGAATCGAAACGCTTCCACATCTTTGTGTCTAACCGCGTTCAGCAAATCAGGGAAGCAACGTCGCCCACTCAGTGGAGACATGTAACCTCCGACAACAACCCAGCGGACATCGCTTCAAGGGGAGCAAGCCTTGATGAGTTACAAAGCGACGCCCTCTGGTGGCAAGGTCCTGCGTTTCTCTCAGAGCCCGGCAAACTCCCTGGTGACGACGTCAAACCAGAAGTGGGAGAAGAAGACACAGAAGTGAAAACATCGAAGGTGTTCAACACCAACGTGACGCAAATACTGGAACAGAAGGAGTACGCGTCCTTACCAGAAAGACTGAGGATTTTTTCAAGCTGGTTCCGTGCAAAGCGAGCGGTCGCTGTCATTCTTCGCTACCGCAGGATCCTCCTTGAGCGTGTTAGGAGCAAGAGTGGCCGGAACGCAACTCCGACAGGAGGAAACACGCCAACACCGGCCCAACAAGTGAGCATCGAGGTGAATGACATGCACGATGTGGAGGTGGAGATTCTCAAGGCCACTCAAAGAGATGCATTCAGCAAGGAACTGAACATGTTGAAGTCCAAGGAAGCTTCAACCAGAACTGGACGGCGTTGTCCAAAGAAGAGCTCTCTGTTTCGACTTGACCCTTTCATTGATGACAGCGGCATGCTACGTGTTGGGGGACGCCTCCGGAGAGCAGACATATCATTTGAATTGGCTCATCCGGTCATACTGCCCAACCGTTCGCATGTTACAGGGCTGGTGGTGAGACACATCCACGACAAGGTCGAACACTCTGGCAGAGAGGCAACACTGAGCGAGATTCGCCAGCGCGGATACTGGATCGTCAAGGGAAGAATTGCAGTGTCAAGATGTATCCTGCAATGTGTGGCGTGCATCAAGCTACGGGGAAGCCCGTGCACGCAGAAAATGTCTGACCTTCCCAAGGAAAGAGTCGAGGAGGTTGAACCATTTACCTTCACCGGAGTTGACTATTTCGGTCCATTTTACATCCGAGAGAAGAGGAGCGAATTGAAGCGATGGGCGGTTATGTTTACCTGCTTAAGCTCGCGCAGCGTACATCTGGAAACGGCCAACTCGCTCACCGCTGACTCCTTTCTCAACGCTTACAGACGTTTCGTTGGACGCAGAGGCCCGGTGAGGCGATTGTACTGTGACCAAGGGTCGAACTTCATCGGCGGGAGGAATCTTCTTCAAGCAGCTCTGAAGGAGGCCGATTTGAAGAAAGTCAAGGACAAGCTCCTGGAAGAAAACTGCGACTGCGTAGAGTTTCGCATGAACGTTCCCCACGCTAGTCACATGGGAGGAGCATGGGAGCGCCAGATCCGCACGGCAAGGGCTGTCTTCAGCAGTATCTTGACCAGGCACGGTCACACCCTGGACGATGAACTGCTTCGAACAGTTATGGTGGAAACCGAGGCCATTATCAACGGTCAACCTCTCTCGTACAGTAGTATGTCGGATACTAGCACTGTTGAGCCCATAACACCTCAACAGTTACTAACACTAAAGTCTAGAGTAGTGTGTTCCCTCCCGGGACGGTTCTGTGAAGCCGACCTCTACGCCAGACATCGCTGGAGGCGTGTGCAGTTTCTGGCCAACATGTTCTGGACCCGCTGGAGGAGGGAAGTACTGCCCACGCTGCAGGAGCGCAGGCGGTGGCAGAAGAAGGAGTCGAACCTGCAGGAGGGCGACGTGGTGGTGGTTATCGACGACGCTGTCCCGCGAGGACGCTGGCCGGTGGGTCGCGTGGTGCGCACCTACCCAAGTGAAGACGGGTTGGTGCGTAAGGTCTGTGTCCAGATCCGACGATCTGAGTACGACAGGCCCGTCCACCGGCTGATACTGCTCTTACCGGTGAGCAGAGCTCGTGCCTGACTGATCGATCAGCCAGCTGGTGATCGGTGTGCGCTCGTGACTGCGTGCAGTGAACGGTAGCGCACGAGAAGTGACGGCGTTGCGAACTGTACAGTGTGAAGTGACGGGTGGCTCACTTTGATAGTGGTCGTGTGAAAAGTGCGGTGTTTCGGGAGAGACGAGGCCCGATTTCCCATCGTGGTAGCCTATTCAACATGTGTGAGAGGACATTGTTTTTGTTGATTGTGATCCGACTGGTGACGGAATTTTTGATCACAAAAATTGGGGAGCCATGTTACCGCCGGAGTGTTGCGGTACAGGCGCCGCGGGCGCGTCATATTTCGTCGCTGCATGGCGCATGGAGTGGTGCGTGTCCATGTGCCTGTTTTCACTGTATCTTCCTTGTTTTGTGTTGATTTTGCATTCTTGCCCGAATGCGTAGTGTTACAGTTTCTCTTCTTTCATTCCAGCATTGAATGAGATTGAAGATTGATCATTTGTCTAAATGCTCCTGCTCAGTTGAGCGGCTGATTGACACACCTCCCAGATACCCGGACGAAGTATGTTTCTTATTTCTTTGTCCCATGATATATCTGTTATGATTGGTTTATCTGTGTCATTGCATTCATTGATTGGTTTACATTCATTGATTGATTTTAGTTTACGTGTCAAAACCAATAAGTTATCTAGTCATTTATGTTTGTGTTAAAAGCTATTCATGACATATGAGTCAGGCATCATGGTCGTGCAGTTGGTAGTGTGCCTGTTGACGTGTTTGGTGGGTTCACCTGCTCGTTATAATTGGGTTTTGCCTTGCTGACCATTTTGCCCTTGTGTGTGCGTGTGAATTTTTGCCAACAGTTTTTACGATCAATTGTACTGCCAACATCTACAATCATTGCAAGACTGCAATAAAGAACCGAGTAGACTAACAGTTTGCAGTTTTGAGAAAACGGGTAGATAGCGGCGATATCACTCAGGCTGTTAAATCTCCTAAGCGTTTTTTTCTCGACATCATCAAGGTGTCATTAATAAAAATATGAAATCCGGGAGGATAGATCAAATATAGAAATTGTGGCCAACAGAACATTATCAGTTGCGTTCAACATACTCGTAAGCATGATCACACACCTAGCTTACACCTGAGCCATGTAATAAATATTTTTGATAGACATGCTTAAGTTATGAAATCATCTAAAGTGTTTGTAAAGTTCCACGATACAGATCTAATATCCTGCTATGCATCATGACCATTTCTGGTCAGGTCATGTCTTTGAACATCGGCCAAATTCTTCAAATGACCTTTAAAGATCAACTTTTGATTCATTCGAAGCGTTTTGATAAGAGGACCACGAGGCTGGTAAAATTAATTTCATGCAAGTTTAGCTTAAAACTTTTAGTGTTTGTGGAAAAGCAATTGGTTTTCTCATAATACCGATGATGGCAGTTGCTGTTATTTACGTGCTTAGCCGTTGACCTTAATTAAATCTGACAATATTATTCAGACATAGCGGTAAACGAGCTGCTTGTTGTGTTAGGTTAGGCTCTTTCGGTCAATTTCAGAGTGGGAAGGATGACAGGAATTAGGGGGAGACAGGGGGCCTGGGCGGGAGTCCTGGGCCTCATGCTCCGCTGGGGCCGAGCCCATCACGTGGGTTGGATTGCCCTGACACATGGATAGCCGTGGGCGGTGTTTCACGGCCCCGCGCTGCAGCACGCTGCGCTGCGCATTGTTGTTGCATTGTTGCGGCGGTTGATATGAATTCGGCTCCACGCTAGCGTTACGAGCTTCCGAGTCTGTTGATGCATCCATGGAAATTGGAAACCCAATGCACCGGTGCGCGCAACGCACCCTGTCCAAGCAAAATTTTATCATCGATGACCTCTGGTGACATGATCTTTTGCTCTGACCCGATCTAAAATTGGCTGAAGTATCTTTTCTTCTTTTTGCTACTTTTGACGCTACTTCGAATACCACTTAAATGCCCAAAGCTGAGTTATAAGAATGATGCTTAATCCCCATTTCCACTCCAACAGGGCTTGAGAGTCTAGGCATTCCTGTGGGGCACGGGCTAACAATGACTATCTCATAATCATTGTGGCCATGAACATCTACTGCCATTGATTAACACCGGTTTCGCTGCGCTGAGCGGTGGCCGTCCCGTTTGTTGGATTCTACAGCTGGCTGGCGGAAAGCGTTACCGGTCGCCCGTCCACCGCCCGCGGGCCGGACCGAGCGGTCCCGCTGACCCTACCTGACCTGAGCCCGGCGCGATATGGGACGGGCAGACGGGGGTTCGGCTCAGCGAAGGCAGCGCCCACTGGTGCTGGGGACTTTTTTAATAGACCTACTGTACGCTCGTGCGTAACTGGGCGGAGCAAGGGGTCACGCGATACAGGGGCGGAACTGGTTGCCCTCCCGCTCGCCGAGCGACCAACGACTAATACCCTGGAGAACCGTACATCAATTTTGGACAATTTGTGAAATTTTTGACCCCAGGTCATGTCAGGTCAGGTCACCAGGTCAAGTTTACTGACCAAACCTAAAAAAGTTTGCAATCATGTCCAGCCTGCAGTGTTTGTCAGAAAGGTTTTAAACTTGGTGGATTGCATGATGTTATAGGCGCCTATAATTTGTATATCTCGGATTTTTCATATCCGTGACCTAAGGTCAGGCCAGTGGCGTGACCTTACCATTATAAGTCAATGGAGAAAAATGAAAATGCCTCTAAATCCGTGTGTACGCATAGGAACAGTCCAAATATTTCAGAATTACAATGATTTGGACCACCCGTGACGACCAAGGTGTCTTTTTTGCTGATAGCCTCCAGAAAGGTCATCCGAGGTCATTTGAGGCTACAAACAGCTTTTTGCCAGTAACTCTCGAATGGAAAGACATAGAACGCTGGGGATGGTCTCATTGTGTTTGTCTTGCCGAGACGCATCGACTGATATGCAACATGACCTTTTCCGGTCAGGTCATGACCTTGACCTGAGGTCAAATTTTCAAGTTGACCTTTCAAGGTCAAATTATAATTCATTTGATGCGTCTTGGCAAGAGGAACATGATTCTGGTAATAGAAATGTCTTGGCTTTTTTTAGTCAAAAGTTATTGTCGAAAAACACTTTTCGTAAAAACAGCTATTTTGGAGTTTTTGCCTTCTGGAGGCTAAACCGTTGACCTGAGGTCAATTTTGATGATAACCTTATCGAAAGAAGAGTTTAAAAGCTATCGATTGCATTCCATGCGTTTTTCTAGCTATCATAGTTCCTGAGATAATTCATGTTTTCTGAAAAATATAATGACATTTGACAAATTTTAACCTTTGATGACCTTCAGTGACCCCAATATTGCTCTAAGATGAAAAATGACCGAAATACTTTCAAACGTACGCATTAAGAGCTATCGACTGCTTTTTACCGCGTCTTTCTAGCCCTCTATAGTTTTTGAGTTAGAGGTGGGTGGTAGCATATGCCCCCCCCCCCCCACTAGGGCGAAGTTGACTGAGATCGCCACTGGGGCGCGGGTTAAGGGGGTTCCTAATTAGGCACCTCGCCCTACGGACGAGGGTTAAATAGGTGCAGTGCATGACGCTGAGCCATGCAGCGTTAACTCCAACTCCGGAGTCGGAGTCGGTAAGATTTTGGCGACTCCGACTCCGGGCAGAACTGTCGACTCTGACCGACTCCAACTCCGACTCCGACTCCGCAGCCCTGTTTCGACCCAATAAAAGGTTTAGCGGGAAGAGCTGTCACGCTTACAGTTTTGAAGATAACGAAAGATATTCAAGATAAAAAAGATGTAAAATAAACAGCGCTACAAAACTGCTAACTGTAATTTCTAAACAAAAATTGATTTTAACCATCAAAACTA